>NC_057700.1:2856816-2860891 GCF_014466175.1 Vespula pensylvanica | reverse complement strand
CTCTCTCTCTCTCTCTCTCTCTCTCTCTCGCTTTCTTCTTCCATCTTTCTTCATCTTTAACCCTCATCCCTTTTCATACTCGCAATGAATTTCTTCGATCGATCTTTCGAAAATTTTTCATTTCGAAGGAAACGAACGAAAACTATTAGCCACTACGAAAAGGTCAGAGGTTTGTCTTTCTTTCTTTCTTTTTTCTTTTTCTTTTCTTTTCTTATTTTCTCTCTCTCTCTCTCTCTCTCTCTCTCTCTCTCTCTCTCTCTCTCTCTCTCTCTCCTCGAGAGAGAGGACACACGAAAAAATTCGTAAAGAATTAATCGTAAAGAATAAATTAATTTTCTTCTCACTTTTCTTTCTCTTACAACAATATCCCAATTTTTCTTTCTTTCTTTCTTTTTTCTCTTTTTAATATTTTGTCGTGGTCGTTGTTGTTATTGTTGTTGTTGAATATTTCGTTAAGATTGAACGAATAGTCGCGACAAAGAAAAAGAAATGACAAAGCTGGGTCAAAAAAAAAAAAAAAAAAAAAAAACAAAAAGAAAGAAATGCGTCAAGAAAGAAATCATAAAACATAAAGACACAGGGGTTTGTCACACAATGTAAAACTATAATAAATATTTTTAACGCACGTGTAAACGACGGACAAACATTGCCGAGATCGAGAACTAAAAGTTAAACTAAAATTTTTTTTAGATTCGTGACAGCGTCCTTCGTCGTCCGCGTAATTTATCTCTCTTTCTCTTTCTCTCTCTCTCTCTCTCTCTCTCTCTCTCTCTCTCTCTCTCTCTCTCTCCCTTTATCTATATCTATCTATTTCTATCGATATTTAAAACGATGATATACTATTTTTTCTCTCTTTCGAACACGTGTAAGAGAGAGGAGGAGAGAGAGAGAGAGAGAGAGAGAGAGAAAGTAAAAAAATACAAGGAAAAGTAAAAAGAAAAAACAAGAAAATAGAAGAGAAAAATACAATGTAAAAAGTATTAACACACGTATATACATATGTATATGCGTGTGTGTGTATTTGTTAAGAATAAAGAACGAAGACGCTATCACAAGTCTCATTGCAATTTTTTTTTAAATATCGCGCTTAAACGTATCTTGATTGATTAAAAAATTCTTCTTTTTTTCTTTTATCCTTTTTCTTTTTTATTTTTTCCTTGGGGAGATGGGGCAGGGTGGGTTGAAGGGGAAGAGGTAGAAAAGTATGTTGTTAGATTGATACGAAGGAAAAAATTTCGAACGTGGGAAGAAAATAGGTGCGTCTTTGTCGGTTTATAACAGCGAAACGAAAGAAAGAAAAGAAGAATTAAAAGAAAAAAGAGGAAAAGAAAAGAAAGAGAGAATAAAAAAATAGAACGTTGTGTAACGAATACAAAGGTCCAGTGTTCAATCGCAGCGAAATAAATATGGTGAGGTCGACATTCCACGTGCAATTATTTTCCTTTTTCTTTTTCCTTTCTCTCGGATAAATTATCAATTTTATTTATCAATGTGTTTTTTTTTCCATTTCTCTGTGTTTTAATATTTTTCTTTTTTTCTTTTTTTTTTTCAATATCTTATTCATCGTCGCTGGGTTGCATTTTTATTAAGATCCAATTTGACCTTGAAAGAAGAATAGGGGAAAAGAAGAAAAGAAGAATAAGAAGAGTAAGAAGAGTAAGAAGAAGAGTAAGAAGAAGATTAAGAATGAGAATAAGAAGAAGAATAAATAGAAGAAGAGGAAGAAGAAGAGGCAGAAGAAGAAGAAAAAGAAAAAGAAGAAAGAACGAATCTTACTGGTGCGTTTGTCTATCCGTTTGGTTGATATCATCGTCCAAATAATATGGACATAACGAATTAGGATCTAGCAAATTTATCTAACAAATATATCTGATTAGAAAGAAAATATTACCTTAATAATACGAACGAAATATTTCCGAAACTATTCTTCCTTTACTCGTTTCATTTTCGTCGGTATATTTTTATTTATTTGTTATTATTTATTATATTATCTTCCGTGTAGAGATTCGTCGTCGATGATGATTATCTTCGAGGAGGACGAAGTTCCGAAATAATCCGGAAAGAGGGGGAAAAACAATATATACATACATATTAAATATATATGTGAGTATATGGGTGTGTATATCATGCGAGCGTCCTAACTATCGTACTCTGAAATTTGTTGAATCGTCCTTGATTCTGATAATGAATTTGATGATAAAGAATTTAAACGACAATCGAACGTCGAATAAGTTCGACGATGAAGGACGAAAAGAAATAGCAACGACAAATATCATATGTACATAAAAAATCTCCTTCGTGATAGTCCTTGAAAAATGAAATTAATGCATCGGATTAGAGCTTTTTCGATGGCCTTGAAAATGTGCTAGTAATTATAAAAGTGGACTGATAACAACAACGGTTATCACAAAGCAACGCGATTTAGTATAACGTTCGATTAAAAAAGAAAAAAAGATAGAAACAAAAGCAAGTGACCTTGAAATATCTTCTATCATTCAAATATTTTTCTATAACATTTTGTTAATATCGTTAAAAAAATTACAGAAAATATTTCAAGTGAAAGAAAAATTTTTATCCCTTCCATAACGTAAATACATATTTAGTGATTTACATAAGTTTCTCTTTAATAACAAATATTTTTCCATTTGCACAATAAAATATTTTCTCAATGTACTTGTTGTTATTCATCTAAATCTTTTGTACAATTATTTTTATCGACGAATATATCGTGTGAAGATATGTGTTTCATCTCTTTTTTTTTTTTTTTTTTTTTTTTTTTTTTTTTTTTTTTTTTTTATAGATACTTCATAGAAAAATTACTCATAACGAAGAATCTTCCATCAGTTTTATTACAACAAAAAAAAATGAAAAGGGAGATAAGTTATAAATCAACGATATACACCACTTACATTTTGTGATTATAATCACGTTAACTTAATTTAGAATAATACTAGATACTTCTTCTTTTTCTTCTTCTTCTTCTTCTTCTTCTTCTTCTTCTTCTTCTTCCTCTCCCTTTTCTTCTTGTTCTTCTTCCCCTTCTTCTTTTTCTTCCTCAATAAAGATACTTTTATCTTTTTCTGACCTTTTGAAACTGTACGGAAATATTCATGCAAAGTTAACGGAATGTAATGTCTTTAACAGATTCGTTGTATGTTTATGTCCCTTTATATTGTTATTTTTCCTTTGTAAACACTCGGTTATCCGCACAGAGTAAAAATTATTGTAAAAAAAGAAAAGATAAACTAGACGAAGTGATATACGAATATTCACACAAATTATTAAACAGTATATTTTTAAATCTCTCTCTCTCTCTCTCTCTCTCTCTCTCTCTCTCTCTCTCTCTCTCTCTCTCTCTCTCTCTATCGATCAAACTTTTTCTAAATTATTAAAATATAAATAATTGCAATATAAAATAAATCGTAAAATCAATTTTTCTGATTTCATCTTTGTTTCTGTTTAACATAGTCCACTTTAGTCATAACTACCAGCACATATGTATGTATGTGTCTATATATATATATATATATATACACACACATATATATATATACATAGATATATATACAATAACGATATCTAACGATCAACTAAAAAGAAAGAGCCCTTAAAACGACTCTCTCGAAAAAATAAAACTTCTACGTTCTTTGTTTTATCTAAATATTTGAGGAGGCTCGGTGAGTTTGGGCGGAAACGAAGAGTGTGAAGAGATTATTGGAATGGTCGAAATAAAAACAATAAGAAAGAAAAAAGAAACAAAGAAATAAAAGGAATAACGAAGAATGTTTTGTAAGTATGTATGTATATGGCTCGATGATCGGAGAACTCGTACAATTTTTCTTACCTTTTTGCTTAGGGTTGTTTTACGAGTAACGGTCACGGTAAAGCTCACAGTAAAGTCACTCTTACGTAGTCTCTCTCTCTCTCTTTCTCTCTTTCTGTCTCTCTCTGTCTCTCTCTCTCTCTCTCTCTCTCTCTCTCTCTCTCTCTCTCTCTCTCTCTTTTTCTCTCTTTCTCACTCCTTCTCATTCTTCTATCACGAAGAATCCTCCCCTTTTCGTACCAGTCGGTACGT
>NC_057700.1:2834316-2851816 GCF_014466175.1 Vespula pensylvanica | reverse complement strand
TTTTTCTTTCGTTCTCTTTCTCTCTCTCTCTCTCTCTCTCTCTCTCTCTCTCTCTCTCTACACACACATATATATCTACATATGTCTCATTCGCTCTTTCTTTTTCTACCTTTCGCTCCCACCGATCGAGCCACCTCGCGACAGATGATGTGGGTACCACGAGGGGTGCTGACGTCATTCCGAGTATAACCGTAAGCACTTACCACCTAACTCTCTCTCTCTCTCTCTCTCTCTCTCTCTCTCTCTCTCTCTCTCTCTGTCCCTCTCTGTCCCTCTGTCTGTCTGTCTCTCTATCTCTCTCTCTCTTCCCCCCTCTGTCTACCTCTCAACCTATTCTCTGTCTTCTTTTCACTCTTGTCCTAGACTCCTCGAAAAGCAGGTAAATTTTTTACATCAGAATCCGTTAGTATGCTTGCTTTCGTAAGTGGATCATCCTTTTCTACTTCTAATCTTTCACGTGGCGATATGTACATGTTCAATAAAAAAAAAAAAAGAAAAAGAAAAAATAAATAAAAAGAGAGAAGGAGAAAAAAAAGAAAGAGAAAAGAAAAAGAAACGGAAAAAAAAAGGAAAAAAGAAAGCAAGCAAGTCCTAGAATATTCTGACATCTGATTTCCAATATCTGATATCCAATAACCGATATATTAAGTTTCTAAACAGGAAGCTATACGCAGGTAGAGAGAAAGAGAGAAAAAGAGTGAGAGAAAGAGAGCGAGAGAGAGAGAGAAAGAAAGAGAGAATAATTCTATCGATAAGATTCCAGCTTTCATATTACATATTTATATCGTGTATTAATAATAATCCTTGTAATGCATGACGATAGTGTTACCTGCCTTTAAAAAAAAAAAAAAAAAAAAAAAAAAAAACAGAAAAAAAAGTAAAATAAATGAAATATTTCCTGCCAAGTCCGTCGATACTGATATAAGATCTTTCAATAAGTGTCTGACGAATATCGTTTCTCTTTTCTCTTTCTTCTTTTCGAATAATAAATAATTTTTTCACTCAAATTTTTTAATGACAATCGATTGAAATGTTTGATTAATGAAAAAGAGAAAAAAAAAGAAAATTGCAGGATCTTTCATAAAAAGAAATAAAAAGATTATCAAACTTCCGGTTTGATCGATATTTATGTATGTATATATATATATATATATATATATATATATATATGCCCTTAACAAACGAGATATTCGACTAGGCTTAATTAATTTGTGATCAACCTGTATATGAAATGACAATAACGATCGAACGGCCAGCATAAACATTTTTTTTACACGATACGAAATAATGATGTCAATTGACCACCAAGGATCATGGGCTCTGTATTATATTTCTTTTTCGACTATATGTCAAATGTCAAATTTACGCCAACAATCCGTAAACCATCGAAGAGCTTCGAAAAACGAAATTCGATCGGTCATCGATGAAATTGAACCGCAATTATGCGAAAAATGTCATCGAAAATATAACGAAAAAAAAAAAAAAAAAAAAAAAAAAAAACAAGAAAAAAAGATTAAAAAGAAAGAGGAAAAAAAAGAAAATTAGTCGTATCGCGAAAAACAAGGGAAAAAATTGCTATGGTCGCCCGTTTGACCGATATTGTGTTTCACGTATAATAACTGTAATCGATCCTATTATATGACACGATAATATGATTTCTTTCTTCCATTTCTTTTTTCTTTTTTTTCAAATTGTTTAAATCGAAATGATTTATTTAAAAAGAAAGAGCTTTCGTTAACACTCATTTAAAGACTCTATTCTAAATCGAATGTAGTTTCTACCTCGGAATTCGAATCAACTGCACAGACAATTGTATTTAACCATGGAAATACTCGTTAAAGATGAGAGAAAAAAACGTACACAGGAACACCCACGCACACGCACGCACACACGATTTTTATCTATATCATTAAAACTAGTAAAGAAACAACTATGATCGAGTCTCGATTAACGACGAATTATCATTTTGCGCAAGATAATTTCAATGGAGATCCTAAAAATAAGGAAAATACACGATCCTGTTCCTCTCTATATATACACACGAACGAATATATGTACACACGCTCTTTCTCTCTCTCTCTCTCTTTATATATGGTGTGTATCTCTCTCTCTTTCTCTTTCTCACGTGTCCTCTGACCCACTTTGACGATCTATAATCAGCGTAAACGCAATTAAATGGGAGAACGACGACGACGACGACGACAACGACGACGATGGTGCTGGTGAGATAGTTACGGTGGTGGTGATGGTGATGATGGTGGTGGTGGTGGTGGTGGTGGTGGTGGTGGTGGTGGTGGTGGTGGTGATGGCAGAGACGGGTGGTAGCGGTGATACGCGCGAACGATGGTCATTACTAGATGAATTTCACCAGGAACGAGAAACACGTAACAGAGGTATGTAATTTACAAAAGTGCATCGTCAAACTACGTCGATTGATACGCTTGCAATACAACTCTTTCCCCTCTCCCATCCCATCCACCCCGTCAAAACTCCATCTCCTATAAAAACTAATTATTCTCGTTATATACGAGTATGTGTATATCCACGTGTGTTCGTATTCGTGTCCTTGTGTGGACGCGTGTATTTGTATCTGTGTACGTGTACGTACATGTCTATATTATACACATATAAAAAATATATATATATATGTATAGATAGGGATGAAAATATATTTGTCGTTGAATTTTACAAAACGTTTGTTCCTATATTGCTTTAGGCGAAACTATTATATTACGGAACGTTATCGAACGCGAATCAAGCGAGATCCGAAAGTTTTCCTTCCTTTTTTTTGTTTTATATTTTGTTTTCGTTTTCGGGATAACAGATAGAAGAGGTGGGGGTTGTAGAATGGGGGAATTACCTTTCGCAGGATATTCCGACGAACGCCGAGTTGGAAATTTTGTAATTTCTCTGCTCTCTTTCCCTCTCTCTGTCCCTCTCTCTCTCTTTCTTTCTCTCTCTCTCTCTCTCTCTCTTTGTCTTTATCTACATACATCTATCTCTTTTTCTCGCACGGATATTCATCCTACCCCAACACCCTTTACCCCACGTTCTCTTTAAACGAAACAACACGCGGGAACGAGCGAACAAGAAAACAATGGCGAATTCTAATCTCAAGGGCACTGTATCGAACCCTTTCTTCTCTTCTTCTTCTTCTTCTACTCCTTCTTCTTCTTCTTCCTCTTCCTCTATTTCTTTAACACCTACTACTTCTTCTTCTTCTTCTCCTTTTCCTTCTTCTTCTTCTCCTCTCTTGGCTTTGTCTACTTTTGGGTCGACCCTTTACTACTGTCACCTTTTCTTCGATCCCCCTACGACTCATCCTGCTACCCTTTATACGGCCCTTAGACAATTCTCTTCTACGAGAGACTCGAACTAAATGTAGGATAGTTACCACATCCCTTCTTATACCGTATCTCTCTATCTCTCTCTCTCTCTCTCTCTTTCTCTTTGTGTATCTATCGTTCTCTCACTTACACACACACACGCACATAAACTTAGTCTATTTCTCGTTACGACATTGACTTTATATATAAAACGAAATCATAGGACAAATAAAAATACGGAAGGTCGAGGGTCATAAGGAAAACGTTTACACGCAACACGAACGAGAAGTACTATATATTATACTTGTTCTCAGCTCTCTCTCGATAAACTCCCCGAACGAAAACGATAATAAAACACCGGGAGTCGCCGAACACGTTCGATAAAAAGAACTCTCTCACGCGTAAGAAAAACTAAAGTGGAAAGAAGGAAAAAAAGGAAAAAGAGACGGAGGAGGAGGAGGAGAATCAGAAGGAGATCATGCTTCTTCGGAGGATGGAAGCGAAATGAGAATTAAACGAGACGTTGATGTGACCGAGCAGTTCGTCAAGTACGAATGCGTAAGAACGAACGAGAAGTAAATAAATAAGATACGAAAAACTGTGTGTGCGTGAGGATAAGAGAAAAAGAAAAAAGAACAAGAGAGAGAGAGAGAGAGAGAGAGACAGAGAGAAACATAGAGAGAATTAGAAACAAACAAACAGACGGAGAGACAGATGAGAAGGAGAAAAAAGAGAGAGAGAGAGAGGAAATCTCCGTGAACTACTATAGTAAGGAGACAACAACACGAGAGACAGAGAAAGAGAGAGAAAGAGAAAGAGAGACAGACAGACAGCTGTCTATCTTTCTCTCTCTCTCTCTCTCTCTCTCTCTCTCTCTCTCTCTCTTTCTCTCTCTCTCTCTCTCTCTCTATCCCGATACGTATACGTCGGCCAGTAAAGTGAGTAGAGGAAGTCGCGCAAGGCAGATAAGGAGGACGGCTAGAGGACGGTCGTCAAGGTGGTGCGCTTTGCACGAGGGAAAAGAGCGGGGTGGGGGGTGACGACAGCGTGCTGGCGGCATGGCCAACATGGCGTCTCTAACGAAAACCTTCGAGGTCGCGTCTGCGCTATTACGATAATACCGCGTGACCGCGATCAATAACTCTACGCGGTGTTGTGCCGGGGCAAAGGATGTTGAATTCGAAAAGTGTTATTCCGCGCGTCTATCTCTGAATGATATGGAAGGGAACGCCTCTCCACGTGGTATCCACGTGTGCGCTTCCGCCGCGTCTCTCCGCGCACGTACACCTCTTCCACGCGCACCCCTAACCCCTCTAACCCCCCCATTTAACCCTGGTTGCATGCAACCACGAGCAAAGTGCAAAACCACCTACGAATTTTAATCTCTCAGGTCTCAGGTCGAACGATTATTTTGCTCTGCTATATATTGCAAGGGAAAAAAAGAAAGATCGTTTATGAGTAGTCGTCGTGGTCGCATAGTAGTTAAGGGTTTTTTAAAACTGGTCTACTGTACTGACAAAGGTAAACGTTTGTTGATGTATCAACGTATAGATCGATCGGAATGAATCTCGCGTATGCCGCGATCAACTTCTGATTCTGACGTTTCCTTCGACAAGATATCCTTAATTTGTCTAAGAGTCTAAGAGAACTCTTGTTTTAGCACCCAGCGATGTGATTTCCAGCCACGATGGAGAACGATGAATATCGTTGCAGATTACGTAGCGTTGGACACTAAGAAACCATTTCAATGGTTTAAGATCTTTTTTTTTTTTTTTTGAGTGCGTGCTTCCTTTTTCGTTCGTTCTTTTCTTTTTCGTCGTTTTCGTTCTCTTTTTTATCTATCTTTTATTGTTTGTTCTTGTTTCGCTTTTTTCGTGTAAAAGTCGTGCGAGATGGACGCTCGAGCATGGAGCACATAGGTCGATAGTTCGTTTGACGTTCAAACTCTTACGAAGGGCGAATAACCGTATCGTGGATAAAGAAAGAACCAAGAAAAAAAAGAGAAAAGAAAAGAAAACAGACATCGAGAAGTCGCGATAAAGCGAAACCTTGCACGTGTCGGTAGTCGCGAGGTAGTCGCGATAAAGAGAAATCCGAGACGCGACGCTAAAGAAGAACAAGAGACAAGGTGGGACGATGAAGTTCGGGATATTCCGTGTGAAGACTAACCTGCTAGACGCAAGGCCGACATTCTTTGAAACTCCGGCTCCTGCAGCCACTTCCACATACGTCGAAACGTTTCCCGGCCGCTCTTGAGCTTCGACCAGGGCTTTGGATTACGTAGGAGATCACTGAGCGTTCCCTGACTACGGCAGAGTACCCTCTGGGCGAATATCGCCTGGGGTATGCTGTACCTCTTGAGCTCGGCGCTGATCCTCTGTGCCAATTCCTTCGTGTTGATCTCCTCGACCTCGCCGGCACCGTGGCCGGCCGAGGAGACCGTCTTCATGACGACCGACGTGTGTTGCACGTGCTGAGTGTGCGATATAGTCTGTTGCGCCAACGATTGCTGCTGCTGCTGTTGCTGCTGCTGCTGCTGTTGTTGTTGCTGCTGCTGCTGCTGTTGCTGCTGCTGCTGTTGTTGTTGCTGCTGTTGTTGCTGTTGTTGCTGCTGAAGCTGCGTCTGTATGGGCGGGGGCGAGGCCGCCGGCACCGAGTGCGCGGGCGGGGAATGATGCGAAGGCGCGAAAGTGGCGGTCGCCGAGACGGCCGGCGGCGAAGACGGGCTAAGTGCGGCGGGACTCTGTTGTAGCCTCGGTAGGAAAGCCGGATCATAGTGCGGACTCGCGGACTTGTGCGGCGAATTCAGGGCGCTTTGACTGTAAGCGCTCTGTGGCGAGAGAGGACTCGGCTGTAGGCCCGCACCGGGCGAGGGATAATTGTGCGGTGGCGACATTCCCATCGAGGGTAGCTTATCGTACGCGTACGGCGAGCCGCCCATACCAAGGCCGATGTTACCGAGGCCGTTGTTCTGCATCACGGCGAAGCTACCGGTTACCCCGCCGGTCGTGTGACCGTACACAAACTTGTCGCTCATCGTCGAGATCGGCGGTAACGGCTGCAACGGCGTCAGCGTCGCGTACGAGGAGCCCGGGCTGAAGCCAGGCGGCGACATTCTTTCGGTAACCGACGTCAACGTTTGATAAGTCGGCTCCGGTTGCATCGCCCTGAAGTCCGTCGCGTCGATCATGCTCGCGACCGAGACGCTTATCCCCGACGTCGGCGTTAGCTTGCCCGGACTGAGGAGCTCCGAGTCGTCGGCGTCGTCGCGCGAGTCCACGTCCACGTCCTGAGGTGGCACGATCACCGACAGGGACTCCCTCGCGCTGCTCTGTCTACCACCACCACCGGCACCACCACCACCGCCGCCGACGGCGCCGCCGCCACCACCGCCGCCACCGCCGACGCCGCCGCCACCGTCACCGCCACCACCGATGGCACCTCCACCGCTGCTGGTACTGCTGGTGCTGCTGGTGCTGCTGCTGCTGCTGCTACCGCCGCCGCCGCCGCCGGTACTACCACTACCGCCTCCACCACCACCTCCACTACCACCACCACCGACGACACTACCACCACCACCACTACCACTACCACCGCCACCACTACTACTACCACCACTACCGCCGCCACCACCACCACCACCAGCACCAACAGCACCACCAACACCGGCACCGTTTCCGTTACCACCGCCTCCGCTACCGATCGTCGGCCCTTCCTGAGACGACGAGAGATCTTCCGCGGCAACGAGATCTCGTTCCTCCTTAACGCCGAGCGCGCCAGCAGCGAGCAATTCGAGCGGTAGGCTCGCGCACGCGATGTCGGGACTTTGAGAAGCCGACGATGACATACCCTCGATACTACCACCTCCACCGTTGCTACCGCCGCTTCTACCACCTCCAATTTCGTTAACCTCGTGGTGTTGCTGATGGTGGTGATGATGATGATGGTGGTGATGTTGCTGCTGCTGCTGCTGTTGCTGTTGCTGCTGCTGCTGTTGCTGCTGCTGCTGCTGCTGCTGCTGCTGCTGCTGCTGCTGCTGATGGTGGTGATGGTGATGATGGTGCTGGTGATGATGATGGTGGTGGTGTCTACCCCCACCAAGCACGCTTCCCCTACTACCTTCTCCTCCTCCTCTTCCTCCACCAGCCCCACAATTTCCATTCGAGCCACCCCCACTGCCGCTGCGGCCATGCGTAGAGACCGCCGCCGGGGAATCGACCGAGTCCAGTAATTGCTCGCTATGCGATTGATGATCGGCTATGTCCCCTATACCTTCCATTTACGCACATCTAGTTCGGGTAGGCGCGCACTCGCTCGCTGTCGTGACTGGACACACACCGCGTGCACACTACGTAACCGGGATTTTTCGAATTCACCGCGCACCCTTCTTCCTTCGCACTTTTCTCCTCCCCCTTCTCCTCCTTCTCCTTCTCCTTGTCTCTCACAGTTACTTGTCCGCGCGAGTAAGCGAGCAAACGAGCAATCAAGGATACAAGTACGCACGCACCGATCAAAAAAGTTCTCTTCTTTCGTTAAACTCGAAAGGCGCCTCGTCACCGCTCTTCTCGTCGTCACTGATCAGCACCCTGGCAACTGGCACCTTGGAAACCTTTCAAGGCTCCCGCTCTCGCCTCTAACACCTTCGTGAATCTCGAACGAAGCTCGAACGTCGCGCCACCGTTTACGACAAGATTGATTCTGATATACAACGAGGACGGCGCTGTCGATGTTCCCGGTGATGCTTCTGTCGACGCTCCGCCACGACGGATCGGCATAGAGATCCGGTGGTACCACAACGGCGGCGTCCACCGTGCGCCCATGACATACGCGGAGCGATTGAGAACGCGCGGACGCTTAGCCGGCCGAGAGAGAGAGTGTGAATACGGTACGCTCTCTAGTAGTAGCGGCAACGGCTACGTTCTACGGAACCTCCTAAACGAAAGAACGACGAAGAGAGCGACGAGGAAAGAAAGAGAGAGCGAGGTGGCTCGGTCGCAAACTCTCTCTCTATCTCTCTTTCTCTGTCTCTCTCTCTCTCTCTCTCTCTCTCTCTCTCTCTCTCTATCTCTCTTTCTCTCTATCTCTCTCTCTCTCTCTCTCTATCTCTCTCTTTCTCTCTCTATTTCTGTCTCTTTCACTTTCGAGACAGCGGTGCCCACCGGTACCCCGTCTGGGCCCTTCCGCTCCGCCCCTTTCCTCCGGCGGGACGACCAGCGACACAACCACCACTACCACCACCACCACCACCGCCACCACTACCACCTGGTCTATTCTACCACCAATGTTCTCGAGTTTAACGACGGCGTTACCCGCGCGTGCCGTGCCGTTCCGTTCCGTTCCTCCTGGTCCAGGTGTGAGTCTATACTCTCTCTGTCTCTGTCTCTCTCTCTCTCTCTCCCTCTCTACCTCTCTCTCTCTCTTTCTCTCCGTCTCTTTAACCCTCTCTTCCTGTCCTCTTCCTTCCTTCTCTCTTTCTCTTTAAACACGGTCTCTCTCCATAGGGGAAAATCAAAAACGACGGAGAGTCACCACCACCACCTCTACTACTACCACCACCACCACCACTTTTCGAGCGCCCTCCTTTTCGTACTTGCGCACTTTCGTATACCGGGAATAGTCCCTTCCTCCACGCGTCCAAGACTTTCACCCCTTCGACACGTATGGTATCCACGTGAAAACTACCCCTTCCGTCCAAAAGCACACACCACTTTGTCGGACGCGCTCTCACTCTTCGAAATATCTATGTGTATATATATATATATTTATATATATATATATGTATGTATATATGTATATATAAAATCTGCCGCGTTACGCGAGACCGTCCGTTTTAAAAATGTTCTTTCCAGCTAATAAAGAAGACACGAAAAGTGTGCGTTTATATATATATATATATATATATATATATATATACATTCTTGTTTGTTGTGTGTATGCGCGTGTGTCTGACCGTGTGTTATCGTGCGTGCCGTGTGTGTGTGTGACGATTTAAAGAAAAGAAAAAAAAAATAGACGACAAGAGATAACTCTTAATGTGAACGAAGAAAAATCCCACAAATTTTACTCTGTCCCTTCAGCCGTACCGAGGACGGTCCTATATTATTAACCCGAAGTCAGCCGTTTAGTGAAAAATCGACGATCGTACGTGAGAATGGTCGATCCGATCTTCGAAAACGAATTCATTTTAACGTTTAACGTTTAACGCTTCTCCTTTCTATCTATTTATTTATTTATTTTATTTAATTTTATTTTTATTTTTATTTTTAACGGCGGAGATAATGATACAGAAGAAGCACCGAACAACGCGTTGCGTCCCTGCAAAGTGTGACGTTTCCAATCAACCCCACCAGTCTTCTCTCTCTCTCTCTCTGTCTTTCTCTCTCCCTCTGTCTCTCTATCTCTCTGTCTCTGTTCAGCTCATCCACTGCTACCACCCACTACCAACCACCACCACCACCAGCACCATCAGCACCGCCACCACCACTTCTACTACTACTATTATTACTACTACTACTGTTACTACTACCACATCAATGACGATACTACCGGGAACGTTATTCTCGTTTCGTAGACACACGAACACCATCAACGCATAACACGAACGATTACGAGGCACACAACATAGCCAACGTCGTCGTCGTCGCCGTCACCGCTGTCGTCGTCGTCGTCGTCGTCGTCGTCGTCGTCGTCGTCGTCGTCGTCGTCGTCGTCGTCGTCGTCGTCGTGGTCGTCGTCGTCGTCGTGGTCGTGGTCGTGGTCGTGGTCGTGGTCGTCGTTGTCGTCGTCGTCGTCGCCGCCGTCGTCGTCGCCGTCGACGCTGGCGTCGGTTACCGCGGCTGCCACCACCACTGACCGGCACCACTAGCGTCAGTCAGCTTTCTATCGATTTTCCGATACCTCGTGACCAACGTTGCTCGATGTGCCCGATACTTCGAGCATAAACATCGACTGGCGTCACCTGTCCTCTCTCTCTCTCTCTTTCTCTCTTTCTCTCTGTCTTTCACTCTCCCTCTCTTTTTCTGTCTTTCTCTTTCTATCTCTATGTCTTCCTCATCCACCACGACTAATAACTGAAAATCGGACCATCGATGCTCGTTTCTTCGATATTGACCATCCGATCGACACTGATCTTCTTTCTTCTATTTCTCTCTCTCTCTCTCTCTCTCTCTCTCTCTCTCTCTCTCTCTATCTGTGTTTCTTTCTCTCTCCGTATCTCTCACTCTCACTCTCTCTCTCTCTCTCTCCTTCTTTCTCCTTCTTCCTTTTTTTTTCTTAATCGATCCCTCGGTACAGCAAATCGATCAAAATATTTATTCGCATCAATTTAGTTTTTCCTTTTTCTCTTCTCTCTCTTCCCTCCCTTTCTCTGCTAGCTCTCTTTCTCTCCCTCTTTCACGATATTCCCGAATCTCGACAGGAATGTCAAGAGTTGATCACGAAATAGTTAATAGTCGAAGAAATATTAACGCGGAACGATCCCGATCGATGATGTATCAGTTTCTTTAGTCTCTCACAGGAGTAGGAAACACGCGCACGTCGCGGTCGTCGCAATGTCCGAAGAATCGATCACCGTTCCGGACACGTCAATCGGCTGATCAATAACGACCAACCAACACGAGTTCTCGTCCACCATCTTTAAAAGCCATCATCATCCCTTGGTTGCGTCTGCTCTCTCTTCTCTTTCTCTCTCCTCTCTCTCTCTCTCTCTCCCTCTCTCTTTCCTCCGTCTCTTTCTCTATCTTTTTTGCTTTCTGTAATCCCTCTCTTGAATGTTTAACGCGAGAATCACGATGATGACGCCATAAACGAACGTAACTTACTGTCCATATTATCTCTATCTCACTCTCTCTTTCTCTCTCTCCGTCTTTATCTCTATCTATCTATCCGTCTATCCTCTTTCTTTACTTCTATCTCACGTAGGAATCCTAACACGTACACAGATACATAACACAGAGAGAAACTCTTTAAACGTTTCGAAGCCGTTTATCGAACTCGGTCCACTTCGATCGTCCTTCGAGCACCGAAATCGAAGAGAGTCGCGGGATCAAAAGGTCGATTCTCTGGAATCCCTGGCAGCGTAACGCGCATCTCCCTGCGCTGTATGTGACGGGGTTGCCCCGACCGGGGTGGGGGCCACGGGGGGAGAGTGAGTGAGTGAGTGAGTGAGTGAGTGAGTGAGTGAGCGAGTGAGCGAGTGAGTAAGAGAGAGAAAGATGGAGAGAGAGAGAGATAGAGAGAGGGAGAGAGTGAGAGAGAGAGAGAGAGACAGAGAGAGAAAGAGACAGAGAGAGAAAGAGAGAAAGAGAGACAGAAAGAGAGAGAGAGAGAGAGAGTGAACAGCTTTCCAAGATGTCGCTCGGTCGCTCGCTCGCTCGCGCGCTCGCGTGCCTTCGCACTTTCTCAGACAAACTACCACCACAGTATTATCACGATTTTCATTGCCGATCGATCTTTACTTCCTTGACGACGATATATCGGATTGGAACGTACAAACGTATAGAACGTATTATACATACATAACGTAGGTTGTTAAGTACGTACTACGTATATATTATATATACATACGTACATACGTACGTGACCTGATAGAGAGAATACATACATACGTATATACGTATGTATGTACGTTGGCCTCGATGAAAAGAAGCAAGTTAGGTGCTGAATAGTCTCTCTCTCTCTCTCTCTCTTTCTTTCTCTTTCGCTCTGTCTATCTCTTTCTTTCATTCGAGAGTCGATACGGAAATCAATGAACACCCTTCGCTATACCAATAGGTGTCAGAATCTATCCCTCCCTCCCTTGGATTCTCAATTTTGACAAAAACCTTTTTTTTCTATATCTACAATTTTTTGTGTTAATATCTTTTTTCTTTCTCTTTGTCTCTCTCTCTTTTTCTCTTTACTTCTTCATCTCTTCTCAACTTACTTCGAATATGAATTCGATCGAGATGTTTTTCTTCCTCAAACTTCTTTTTCTCTTTCTCTCTCTCTCTGTCTATATATATATATATATGTATCTATGATTTTCTTTCTCGTTAACCCTCTTTATCTGTTCGAATGAGCTTACAGCTAGAACGTTAAAAGAAAAACTCACGTCGACAAAAGTCACGCAGCAGCTCCGGCAAGCTATCGTCGACAACTTTCTGCACCTTCCGATTTTCTTTCTCTTTCCTCTATCTATCTATCTATCTATCCATCCATCCATCTATCTATCTATCTATCTACCTCTCCTTCTCCTCTTTCTTTCTCTCTCTCTCTTTTCTTCCTCTAAAGTTCTGTTCTCTCGTACTCTTCGCCGTCTCAAGCGAATTCACGCGCACGCGTACGCACGCTTATAAACGCTACACGTTCGCACACAGCTTCGTATCGTTATGTCTGTCTGTTTCTATCTCTTTCTCTGTCTGTCGGTCTCTCTCAGTCTCCTTCACCCTTCTAAGCGCTACCCTCTCATTCCCCATCTTCCAACCACCCCACGACGTTGTCACAGAAAACCAGAGCCTTCTCTCTTCCTTTTTCTCTCTCTCTCTTTCTCTCTCTCTCTCTCTCTCTCTCTCTCTCTCTCTCTCTCTCTCTCTCTCTTTCTCTCGAGGGAAAGAGAGATGGAGAAAAAGTTTCAAAGCGCAATAGTAACGCCGACGTAACAAGAGAAGAAAAGGAAGGAAAAGGAAAAAAAAAGGAAAAGGCAGAAAGAGCGAGAAGGGATTGTTTGTAGGGACTAGAAGAAAAAGACAAAAAAAAAAAGAAAAGAAAAATATATAATAAAATCTTCTGATATAATCGATGTTTATATTTTAAGTACGTACGTGTAAAAAAGGAAAAGAAGAAAGAAAGAAAGAAAAGAAAAAAATCAAGAAAGTAAAAAAAATAAGTAAATAAATAAATATATAAGAAGAAGAAATTCGGTAAATAAGTCTAAGAAAAAAATAAACAGAGAGGAAATAAGAAGAATCAAATCTCTTCTTTTCTCTTCATGAAGAATATGAAGACGAAGAAGAAGAAGAAGAAGAAGAAGAAGAAGAAGAAGAAGAGACGATCGAAAAAAAAATTGATGACGTGAACGTGCGGACGACAAAGAAAGGGAGAACTCTCTCTCTCTCTCTCTCCCTTTTTCCCTCCCTTCCTCCCTCTTACTCACCACCTATTCGTTTCTCCTCCTCTTCGAGAAAACGAGCCTCGCGACGGAGTTGCGCAAATCGCAAATGCGACTACTACTATACGGAGGGACGTAAGGGAGTTCGGTGAAACGGGGAGTATGTTTAGGAGGGCGAGAAAGTATATATATATACCTGTATATATCTGTATATATATATACATATATATATATATATGAGTAAATGTGTATACGTGTGTGCAAAAACAGAGAAGAGAGGGGAGAAGTAGAGAGAAAGAGAAAGAGAGAGAGTGAGAGAGAGAGCGAAAGAGAGGGTGGAAGAGGGAGGAAGAGAAAGAGGGGAGGAGATCTTGCAACGGGGATCTGTAACGAACTCGATACGCAGGGGTCGAGAGAAGAGGATGGGTAACGGGGGTTGCTTACGCCGAAGGGGGTTGTTCAGGGACCACTCGAGCATTCAAGACACCCTTGCCTCGTTGAAAAATCTCTTTATATTCATTCAAGTTATAGTTTATAAGTCTAGATCATCGATGATTCAAGATCGATATTTGAAGTTATGATTGAAATGTAATATTTTTTAAAAGGAATCGATTGTAACATCGAATTTAATTTTTTAATACGTCAATATTGATTTGATTTATTTCATTGATCGGAATCTATTTTCTTTTCTTTTTCTTTTCTACTACTACTGTTCTTTCGTTTCTTTTCTTTTCTTCTTCTTTTTCAGAAGATTTTATTTATGCCGTATGATTATCTTCTGAATGAGAGAAATGGAGAAAGAGAGAGAGAGAGAAAGAGAGAAGGTTTCGATTGAACGATCATCGGATTTGAACTAAAGCTGTTATAGATACGAATAATGGCCGATTGTCGAGAGAGTTTATCAAGTAGGACGGATGATCGATAATTGAGGATATTCCTCGGCAAACGAAGTTTTAACAGGGATTGTATATATCCCGTTCAACCCATTCCGTTTGTTTATTAAAGATAATATTATTTATTGCAAATGTATATAATACAGATATTTACAAGATTAGCGTGTATTATTAATTAGTTTAACATTTAGGTAGATAAATTTTTTATAACAACAATGTAATAACATTTTTTCATACCAATAATAAATAATAAATTAATTATAAATTAATTATATATATATATATAATGATAATAATTACTATTATTATTTAATTATTGTGTTCGTTATAAAATTTTATTTTTATATTATAAAATAGAGATTATAAAATTGATTTCCTTCTTGCTCGTCTTTCGATCGAGATCGAAGAATCGATCTGGTAATTATTATCGAGTTATTAAAACGTTTGAAATTATCTCTTTAATGTAATCCATGCGTCGTGAATGGTTCGATCGATCGAAACTGTTCCGCTAGTTTTAAAGTTTTGACCGATCAGGTGTACGAATTTCTAAGACTTCCTGCTAGCCTGATTTCATTCTTAAGAGGAAGAAAAGTAAAGTGCGTCCATTTGAAAGAACTCGATATATCCATGCGATACTTGATCGATCGACTATCGGTAAGTGTCTCCAAAGCAAATTGACGAGTTTTTCTTGGGACACGTTCTCCTTTTTACGAACGATGAATAAATCAATCTGAATAAAATACAGAACGATATAAAGTGGCTCGTTCTAGGTCTCGAAGGTTTGCCGGATATTCCGACGACATTTCTGTAAATGTTAACGACGAAGTAAAATCGATATTGCCAGTTTATATCGAACGCTAAAAGTCGAATCGAAAAAGAAACCCGATACCCTTGTAGAATAATAATCGAATAACTCACGATCGCATTCGTTAGATTATTTATATAAGCATTTTCTCTGAGTCTCTGACTGAGAGATCGATAAAAATAATCGTCAAATTTCAAATTCGTTCAAGTGCGACATAACTTTTTCCCAAGTTTTTTTTAAAAATATCCTCGTTTTCCGAGATTATTCGAATTTATTATAGCTAGTTAGAAAATCGACTAATACGTCTAAAGTCGAAAGGATCGTTCGACTTCTCTCGAAAGTTCATATCATTTATTCATTTTCTTTCTTCCTTTTTTTTTTTTTAAGACATTTAAAATCATCTTCGTTTATTATGATATATTATTTTAAAGTTATTCATCGAGAAAATAGAAAGTTGAGAATTTATCTAAATTTATTAAAGGGGATGAAAAAATTGACAGACAAAATCGATTTAATGGAAATCGTTCGAAATAATATTGAGAAAAAATATATTAGTTTATTCGTATCAATCAAATAAACGAGACGTAATGAAAAACAAAAAATATATATAATTATATTGTCAAAAAAAGATAACGTAGAAAATTGTTTAATGGATAGCCCGGACGCAAAGGAAAAAAGAAATCAATGGAAAACTTTGCCAAGAAATTTCTCGGAGAAAAACTCGCTCTTTCGAAATAGTATTCCTCATATATAAAAAGAAAGACAAAAAAATAGAAAAAGAAAGGAAATAAATCGTCGAACGAAATCGATCAGATTAATCGAATAAAAATTCTCGCGAGCAATCTTTAAAAAGCAAAAAACGATGTCTCGAAATGAAATACCTAATATCGATCGACGATCAGAGAAAGAGAAACAAAATGAGACACATCTTGCCAGGAAAGAAAAAAAAAACCACGTGAATATTATATCTGCTAAAAACCGAAGGAAAAGAAAAAGAAGAAAAAAGGGAAAAAAGCAGAAGGAAGAATCGTTCGATAAGAAGCTCGAATGGTTCGATAAGAGGAAGAAGAAGAAGAAGCTCGTCTGCAGGAAAATAAAAAAAGAAAGAAAATTACAAAAAAGAGATCGAATGAAAACTTCCTCTTGAAAATTCTTAAGCGTAGAACTGGAAAGAAAGAGAGAGAGAGAGAGAGAGAGAGAGAGAGAGAGAGAGAGAGAGAGAGAAAACGACAAGTACTCTTTCGAAAGATAGTAAGAGTTCGATGGTGTTAAAAAAAAAAAAAAAAGAAAAGAAAGAAAGCAAAGAGGAAAAGGAAAAGAGAGAATAATAAAATTTGGAAAAAAAGAGAAAACAACGGAGAGAATATCAAAAAAAAAAAAAAAAGAAATAGGAAAAATAAAAAACCAAAGAAGAAAGAAAATAGGTATAGCAAGGGTACATAACTCGATGTTACGTTCCTGGGGGTCGTTCGTGTTCATTCGAATAATAGTGGGGATGGCCAAGAACGTAAGGGTAGGGATGTGCAAGGGTAGGGGAAAGCAAGAGCAGCGATGTAACGTCGATATCGCGTTCTATACCGGGCGTCGCGACGCCGAGTGGGGGGTTAGGAGGGTATAGGGGAAAGTTTCACATGGGTAAAATAATCGATAACGCGACCGATACGTATGTATTTGTGTACGTACTTACATAGATACATGTATGAGAACTGACTACATAGAAACGATCACGTGGTCATATAAAAGCGCTCGCGCGCACCAGAGAGAAAGAGAGAGAGAGAGAGAGAGAGCGAGAGAGAGAGAGAGAGAGAGAGCGAGAGAGAGAGAGCGAGAGAGAGAGAGAGAGAGAGAGAGAGAGAGAGAGAGAAGAACGAAGCTTTGGAAATATATTCGTGTACGTGTATCTATGTGCGAGTGTCCTCGTTGTAAAAGCGTGCAAAATCTATCGAATATACGTATGTACGTATGTGTGTATGTATATATAATGTATATATGTACATGATCGATGATAAAATGCGTAAATCTGTAAATGAAAAAGTTCATGAACGACTCTTGATATCTGTGTACAAGAAAAATTAATCGAAATAATTTCCTTTAGAAATCATTCTTATTTAAAGAGAAATATATTTTGAAAAAAAAAAAATGAAAAGAAAGAAAGGAAAAAGAAAAGAGTTTGTCTTAGAAATCATTGATTGGATTTTTCAATCGACCAATTTCTATATAAAATTCATTATGTGGCTCGTTTATGTGAGAGATCGGATTGCGCGGGAAAGAGATCTAAGGATCGATGAACGCTTGAATTATGGCATACATAGAACGGAGAACATCTCTCTCTTTCTCTATCTATCTATCTATCTATATATATATATATATATATATATATATATATATA
>NC_057700.1:2823863-2834216 GCF_014466175.1 Vespula pensylvanica | reverse complement strand
TATATATATATATATATATATATATATATATATATATATCTTTCTCTTTCTATCTTTTTCTGTCTACGTCTAACCCCCTCTCTCACTTACTCTCTTACACTCTTACACTCTTACTCTGGCTAAACATATAGCTATATATTTCTCTCCCTTTCCCTCTCGTAGAACGTTCATCGATTTTCAAAGCTTTCGACGAACACTGCGCAAGGCTTTCTCTTTCGCGACACGAGGGTGGAAATTTTTGGAGAAAGAGGTCGATGAGAGAATCTCTCGGATCGATAGAATTATTTCCCAATGAAAGAGAAAGAGAGAGAAAACGAGAGAGAATCATTTTTTTATATTATATTAATCGACTAATCTGAAATATTCAATATTCATATAACAGAAAAATAAAAAATAAATATTAACATAATATAATAAACGTATACTATGTCTATTAATTATCTAAAGCATAATATTGTATTAATGTTATAAATATATTTATATGTTTGTCGAGTAAATATTGATTTAAGTAAAAAATGTGATATATTAATCGGGAATACATTTGCTTGTGCGATAATCAATTAAAATATAATCGAATAAATCGTAAATAACATTATTTTATCAAAATCCGAACCAATTCATTGTTTGGAAAATAAATGTTTCGTGTATCTAATAAATGAGGAAATCATTAAGAACTCTATTGGCAAATTTAATATTACGCGTTTTATGCTGTAAATGAAATATTTCATTTGCGAATTTCCTTTTCTTTTCTTTTTTTATTTCACTTAGCATATATTCATCATTTTATACGTATTCTTCACGTGTTTGTCATCTTATATATTATTTGATAGATATGATAAATTTTTCACGAATGCGATACATCGAATCGTCGAGTTCAGTGATCTACTTTCGTAAATAGAGAAACAGGCAGTCGTTATTTCTTAAAATAACAAAAAGAAAAATGAAGAAATAGCAAGTGCATAGACCTAAATTTATAAATGATATCAGCACCGAGCATTAAGAGTGCTTGGTACTCTTTCGAAATAATTAATATTGTTAATCATAACTGTAATGAAAAATAGATAGAATTTAAATAAAAAAAAAATGCTTAATAAAAACGAAAAAAATTTTCATTTCACGTCCCAGATGTCCCTGTCATTGACATCCCTTGGCATGAAGCGCCCCTATGTCTTGCTTAGGCTGCTTAGTGGATTTACGTCGGCCCTGAACGCCACAAAAAGATAACGAAAAATTAATTTAATTTCGTTTAACATGTTTTTCTCGTCGTTCGAAAGAATTTTTAACAATTATACGGGTATAACATCGCACAATGTCTATACGCACGATTGTATATACGCGTATACGTGTATCTGCATTTTTTAATTTCTATTTTATTTTATTTTACCTCGACAAAATTAATGATTACTTAATACACGAAATTTTTCATATTATTTGAGTATCGTATACAAGTTCTATACTACAATTATAATAATGTAAATAATATATTACATAACTTTAACATTATATAATTTTCCATTATATAAATAGGAAACAAAACAAGAAAATTCGTATGATAAATAATATCTTTGAATAAATTATTTTATTTTAATTTCTTATTTGTAATAATGTATAAGAATAAATAAATAAATAAAAAAAAAAAAAAAAAAAAAAGAAAAGAAAAATTTAATCGTTGAATCGTAACAAGAGGGACAACGATCGTCGACAGGTCCGATAAGGTTTCACCGAAATATTAACGAACCCCTCCTTCGTATCCGAAAGTCTTGGCCCGATTATTAGACACAAGAAGAAAAAAAAAAAAGAGGAACTGAAAGGCAGTTGATCGGTTTCCTTTGACCACTTTGTCTTAATGCTGAGAAACGTTTTATAGCACGCGTTTGAGACGGTGGTTAACATATGATCATGGGCACACGCGAAGCTACGGATATATACATGATGATAGGGGGCTGGGAAAGGAGAGAAATAAGAGAAATATATATATATATATATATATATATATATATATATATATATATAGAAAAACAGAGAGAGAAAAAAAAATATATATATATAGAAAGAGAGAGAGAGAGAAAGAGAGTAAGAAAGAGATAGATAGAGAAACAGACAGAGTAAGAAAGAGGGAAAGAAAACGAGAGGTCTTGGGTCTCTCAGTTAAAAATGGAGGGGGCCCCCTGCGGTAAAAGAGGGCTCACCTGCCGCCAGGTGCGACTCTTCGAACCATCTGCATGAGGGAGAGCTCGTGCCACGAGACCGTTTCCTTTTCTCTCTCTTTCTGACTTTCTTTTTTCTTATTTTCTTTTTCTTTTTTATTTTACCTTGCTTACTTACCTTCCTGTATTGTATATCTATATATATGTTTTTTTGTGTCCCTGTACGTACGGGTATATATATATGTATTTACACGAGGTAAAACCAATACCAGCAACGCGTATGTCGTCTTATGCACGCGACATAATTACGATGCTGTACGTCATGGGCGACGAGCACGATGCTAATGTCGATGGTGGCGATGGTATTAGTGTTGGTGTTGGTATTGATGTTGATATTGATATTAGTAATGGTGGTAGGGCTGATTACGATGATGGTGGTACTGGTAGTGGTGGTAGTAACTCGGTAGCTCTACTGAAAGTTAAAGACCTGAAACCCTGAAACATTCGTTTCCTTCCTCGTTGGAATCGACTTCATTAAAAGTCGAAAAAAGAAAGGAAAAGAAACGATCCTTCGATAATTTCTCTCTAAACTCTTTTCTATTCTTCCGACAACGAAATATTTTTAAACGTTTTGAAATATCTCATAAAGTAAGACAAGTTTGAATTCGTTTTTATAATTATTTGGTTCTATAGTCGTAGTTTCATTTCCTTATTTTAATTAACTCTTAGAACGTTTGTTATGTTGATTGTGAACAAGCTTTGAACGAAATTATAATGGCATAATTTGATAATCGTATTTATCGATTCTCACGATTTTACCGCTAATATTCAGTTTTATTTTTTTTATTGTACACTCAACGATCGAGAACTATTGCAGTATATTCATGATCTAGGTCGCAACTAATTTGAAATGAATCCCGTAAAAATTTTATTACGATGCTCCGAAGTGAAATAATTTTTTGAGGTAAATAAAAAGAAAACAGATATACGTGATTAACGTCATTAAGTTCGATTAGACCGATGATGATTATATGATTCTTTTCTTTTTCTTTTTTTTTTTTTTTTATTTTCAAACATTCACTAACACTTTCGTTAGACATGATTGATTCGTCATTAAGAAATCCTCCACTACTTCGTTCGACCGTCAAAATTATTGTATCTATTAAATATTTAGTTTTCCAAGCGAAAATAAAATTTCATAAAAAATAAATTTGTGTGGGTGTAATAAAGTTTTCGTTCTATTCTGTTTTGTTATTATTTCTTTTTTTTCTTTTTTTGCTTTCTCTTCCTTCTCTACGATAATTTTTTCAACACAAGACGCCATTATTCTTTTTATTTAATCATATTCAGCACCTATCGTTATACTCATATCTTCGGAAACAATTTTGGTTTGATGATACCATCGATTGGTGTCCAAGACAACTGGAAAAGAAGAAGAGAAAAAGAAAAAATTAAAAAATACGATCGATTATTTTATATATATATATATATATATATATATATATATAAAATAATTTTTCGTATAATCATAACTGTATAGAAAATCTTTTGTTATTTTAACACTAACTTATCTCTCCGGTCCGTACGACCACTTCCAATTGTTTACACGTGTAATGACATTCTCTCGGTGGTTGTAAGATCCATTGCTTCTCACCCCTTATTTGTGCCTGCCACGAAGGATGCTCGACGTCATCGACCTAGAAGAAAACATTATAGATATTGACATCGATCCCGTCGTTTAAAACGAATACGGTTTTTTTGAAAAATACTAAAAAGAAAAGAAGAAAAGAACTCCGATCTTTTCTAAAATTAACATTCTTCTGTCGAAAAAGTATGCTTTTATTGAATTTGTATTGACGACTCTTACTTTTTAAATATTAAATAAATCGATTTGTAATCGTTGGAAAAAATAAAAAATATTAACTTGTTGAAATATAATGATAATAACAGTAATAATATTAATAATAATAATAGTAATGTATATTACGAAATTAAATAAACGAAAATGATTTATTTCTAATTAATCAAATCTTTAAAAAACACTAAGAACGATAAAAATCTTTTGTTAGTTGAACTCACGTGCATTGGTGCACCATAACCATGGCTACCCATAAAAATCCAATCAGTTTTCTCACTTTCTGCTGTAGGTGGAAGAAAATATGGTCTTTGATAATGTTGCCTGAGTACGGTACCAATTTTACCATCGCAATTGCTCCTATAAATGCAGATTAATTCGGATCGATAGTTAATAGATTTTAATCGAATTAAAAATGAAAGAAACAAAGAAGAAAGAAGCAAAATTTACTACGGTACTTAATTAATTAAATAATTGATAATTCATTACTACGATTTTTTGCGAGTACATAATTTAAAAGATTACCGTCCTAGTTTGTTATAAAAAAGAAAAAAAAATAAATAAATGAAAAGTACAACTTTCGTTTCTAGGTAATCGTACTCTATTCTCCACGTAGTTAGTGTTAGTTCTTTTTTTTGTTGTAAGCTCGTTAATGCGATTATGTGAATGCGTGCACGTTTCTATCGTAACGGTTATATGGAGACCTATCAAGTGCATCGGATAATATACCCTCGAATCCCTTTTTCGTATCTATCTTTCTTTTTTCTTCTTTTTTTTTCTCTTTCTTTTTTCATTAAGCCCAAGAGAGACGTTTATTTTATCTATAACGTACGCTTTAAAAAATTGACTCAATAATAATTTATCAATTGATAATAAAACAGCATAAATCTGACTTTAATCAAATATATATATATATATATATATATATATATATATATTAATTATTCGTAATTGATATATTTACTTTATTTCATATTGATAAAGTTTATATATTGATTTTAATGAAAAATTTATTATTTACTATTAATATATTAACTTCCTTTAAAATTCATTTATATAATCATCGATAAATAATAAAGAAAATTAATTATATTCCTATTTACATACATATATTTCCTTTACGTAATTATTAAAAATTAATACGTTTATTTTATCTAACAAATTCATTATTTATAAATTTGTTATATTTAAAATATCTGCATACGTATATCTCGCGTTATAATAAATAAAATTGATTAATAGAAATTACTTACCAACCAACGTACCAAGGCTTCGTACCAGCTTCGAGTAGAGAACGACTTTTACTCATATTGAAAACGTCCAATAAACTTCGAAATTCGGTTTTGTAAGGGAAAAATTGACAACCAGCTTGTTCACCCTCATAAAGGGATTTAAAAAAAGAGTAACTGAAGATTTTTGTGGCTGTCCAATTGGTCATTGCGTCCATTATAACGACCGGTTTTCCAGAATACGCATAACTAATTAATGAATATATCAAAAATCATTCGAGAATTTGTTTTTCATTAATAGAGGAAAAAGAAAAAAGAAACGGAGATGAAGAAAAAAAAAAAAAATATGAAAAAAAAAAGAAAGAAAAAATTCATAATCAAGTTGAAAATGAATTTCAATACCGTTCCTCGAAATATACAGGATCCACGTTCGATATCTTTTCGATATTTTGAACGTCCCAACATATCGAACAATCTTCCGGCGGTCGAAATATTTTCTGGGTTATTATTGGAAATTCCACTAAGCACTGAAAAAAGTTTTATCGTTCGTCGTAACATCTGATCATTAATAAACGTCATATCCTTCGAATGAAAATATTAAATTGATAACAACACTACGATATAGTATAATATACTATATTATTTCATTGGGATTGCATCTCAAGTATAATATTAATTTAGCCGATTAATATTATCCAAATTTGTAATATTTTACATTTCAAATATATATATATACAACGTTACATAATATGACATAGTAGGATATAATGTTGTATTGAGTTGCATCTATTAGTATAAATAATGTAAGAATTATTAATGTTTTATATTTAAATTTAAACATAACTATATATATATAATATAGTATACCATATAACATTAATAATATATTTTATTAGTATTCACACCATAAATATATTATTGGATTGATTCAATTAATCATTTTCTCAGTATTTTAAAAATAAATGAAGAACATAATATAGTATAGTATATTGTACTATTGTATTAAAAATTATCAAAAATAGAAAATAATAGTTGAACACTTATTATTACGTATATACACCAAAAAGTTCTATACCATTACTATAATTAAATACGAGTCATTTCATCGAAAAAGAATTTTTAATGTTATATTAAAGATGAAAATAAATTATTATTTAAGTAATTATAAATAACTGTCTCACTCTCTTTCTCTCTCTCTCTCTCTCTTTCTCTTTTTTCTCCATTTTTCTTTATAATATTATAAATACTAACAAATACCTATTTTTTCTCGTTATAAAATATTACTAATAACAAAATACTACTTTCTCTAGATTTTCTTTCACAATATTATAAATATCACTATACGGCTATTCTGTGTCTATCCTTTATTAAACAATTTTCTCTTAATTAAAAAAAAAAGGGAAAAAAACGAACCCTCAGAACTTTTCGCCAAACAAGACCTAAATAAAAAAGATTACAAAGAAAATAGAATAAAAACGTAAAAACTTTACCCTAGAATCTACAAGTTTGTCAAAAAAAAAAAAAAAAAAAAAAAAAAAGAAAAAGAAAAAGAAAAAGAAATATTATATACGATTACCTTGTCGTAACGATAAGTCGAAAGGACATATTTCCAACCGAACGATCCGACGAACCAAAGCAATAGGAAGCTTAAGATCCACAGGTGTTTACCCCTTATCCTTATTCCGATCGATTTACGTCGCGTATTTGCACGTAAAAGGACTATCGCACGTGTCAATATGTTAAGTTCCTCGATTTTTTTAATAATCGAACTAAGATCCCTTTCGACCGATTCGTATGACTTCCTCTTAGAGGAGTCAACGGATTTATCTTCGATCCTTGTTGTCCCTGTCATGCCGATCCTGAGATAGTCCGTAGCGAACTGATACCAAATCCTTTCTCTCTACATCACAGAAGCTACAACACCACCTCTAGGATACTCTACGCGTTGATCGGAACCGCGCATCGTCAACGGGGTGAAAGTGGGGGAGGAGAAGGAGGGAGACAGAGAGAGAGAGAGAGAGAGAGAGAGAGGGATAAAATACATCCGTTCCCTTGTTCACCGAGCTGTGAAACGAGAAAGAAATCCTAGATCGGAATTACAGATTGATTCTACCTATCGAGTCTAACCTCTCTCTCTCTCTCTCTCTCTCTCTCTCTCTCTTTCATTTTCTCTCGTTCTCAGTCACCCTCTCTTTCTCTCTCTTTCTTCTCTCTTTTTCTCTTCGATCGAACATGGCCTGCTGAATCGAGATATCGTCCGCGTTTGTTGTAGTGGATGAGGAATTGCTTTTTTTTTTCTTCTTTCTTTTTTTCTTAATTTAATTTTATTTTGTTTTGTTTATTTTTTTCTTCCCTTAAAATCGAGATAATCCAAATCGTAAAGAAACTATTTTTCGAAGCAAAAGTTGTTTGATCTCTTTTCTATCTTTTCTTTTTTTTTTTTTTTTGTTTTGTTTCGTTCTGTGCCGGGGGTGCGGGTGAGGAACGTACGACGTATACATTATTTATTCGCAATTCGCTGAACATTTTCTATGCTATTTCAAGGTCAACTTGTTTCTTTTTTCTTTTCTTTTCTTTTCTCTTTTTTTGTTTTTTTCTTTTCTTATATTGGATATTATAATTTTTGTACAACGACGGCATCTTATTTTACTGGGAGAAATAAAAAGAAATTATAGAATAATTATTTACCTAAGAAACTCTCGATTTTTATTTTTTTTTTTTTTTTTGTATGTTTTAATAGAACGATTGTCGAGAGCTATTTTTATCGGAAGAAAAATATATATATATATATATTGAAATCGTTTTACGAGAAACACGTATATACTAATTCGAGTTTAATTTTAAATTTTAGTTTTAATAATAAACAAAATTACTTTGTAAAGAGTCGGAAAGATTCACTTTTTGTTTAACTTTATTTAAAAGAAAACAAAAAAAAAAAGTTAATTATCTTTAAAAGTTCAATTCATCGATAAGTTTTCGCTATTTCGTTGAGAGTTAAAGAAAATAGGAAATCAAATTAAATCGATAAATTTCTATTAAAGTTTCTATCAGCAATTTCTCTTTTTTCTTTTTCGTCCTTTCTTTTTTTAAAAAATAGTTAAACGCATATATCTAATTTCAACGGGGACGACAGTGATCGTAATTAATAACGATTGATGGTAATAAATGAAATGAAACGAAATCTAATAATACATACTTCTTTTCTAATACATATAATACGAATTCATAGAAGATAGAGGGATAATAACGATATAATTCTACATGTGGGCGAGCTCGATTTAAACCTGTCTTCTTATCTTCTGAACCAGGTGTTGGGTGTGCTCGATGAACCGAATGAATTTTTCCCTTTAAATAATGATCATCGATTTCAACGGTATACCATTTTCCTCCCTTTTTCTTTCGTTTCTTACAACGAGAACGAGAACGAGCTTTTCCACACGTTGAATACTTTAGAATTTACGTTGAACACAAATGCAACTACATTCGCATACGTCTACGTATGCGTATACTCGTTATTTCAAATCCTTGCAATTATTATATCTCCTTTAAAGTAATTTCTTCGATATTGAATTACCATGTATACGAATAATACTAATTGTAAGAAAGTGTAGATATACTTTTTAATTTAAATAATTAAAAAAAATTTAATGAGGGTACATCGTCCTTTGTCGAAGATATTTTATAATTTTTTTTTTTTTTTCTAAAAGTCTATAGAAAAAAAAAAAAAAGTGAAAAGAGAAAAACCTTACTTGTATTATAAATAAATAAAAATAAAAATATATGAATTGAATTAACATACATAATGAGAAAATAATTTTTCAATATATTCATTCGAATTGAATAATTTCAAATGTATTCATTTAACGGGCTTAAAAGGAAAAAATGAAATGAAGGTAGATACAACCCTTTGCACTATGACGTCACTACTAGAATGATACTTCATTTAATTAACTCTCTGTAACACCATGTAACTCTGAAGTTACATACACACTTTTATATATTTTTTCTTTTTTTTTTTTTTTTTAATTTCTCTTCTTCCATTTTATAGTCGCAATATTAATTGTTCCTTTTTTTTTATTTTGTTCTCCTTTTGTAAATATTCCCAGATTTGAATAATATTTTTTTTTAAATATGAATAATACTTAGTAATCTAATATAATCATACCATATTATAGTAATATTATATTATAACTTTTTTCTCTAATATTAATTATTAACCCTACTATATATTTTAGAGAGTATAATTGAATATGTATGTTAGTATAATAAATATAATACACTATACTATAATGTAATATACTATTATATCATAACTATATATATATAAAATAAAAGTATATTAAGGTATAATAAAATATACCAGGGCCGTTTGATTAATTAGCGATTTTTCTTCTCTTCTTTTATTTTCCGCTTTAAAAAGTTTTCCACTTGAAAAAAAGAGATAAAAAAACGAAATTTATATTTACGTCGAAGAACAAAAACGAGACAAAAAGGAAAACAAATGGCGCAAACTTTTCAAACGATCCTAGTACTATAATTATAATATAATAGTATAATTATTAACAACATAGAATAAATAAATAATTCTCTAATATTGTATTATATTATATTATACTATAATTACAGTAATAAACTACATATTATACAATTATATCATATAACACGATACGATTTATCGATACAACTATGAAAAAAATAAAAGAGAGAAACTAGATTATAGAGGATTAATGTAACAAATAAAAATAAGAATTAATTTTATATTAAAAAAAAAAAAAAAAAAACATGTCTTCGATGTATACGTGTACATATATATTTACTATAAATATATCGACAATATCTTATCTCGATATATTATATCGAAACAAAACGAAAAAAAATAAAAATAAAAAGAACGAAAGAAGAAACAAAAAGAATTAAAATCAGTTGGTCAAGAAAAAAAGAATTAAAAAAAGAAGAAGAATAATTAAGTATAATACATTATTAAATATTATACTTACGCTTTCTCTCTCTCTCTCTCTCTCTCTCTCTTTTCTCGTTGCAGTCGATGATCACGAGGAAAAAAGAATGCGAATTAAAAATTAAAAATTAAAATAAAATAAAAGAAAAAGGATGGTAAGAAAAA
>NC_057700.1:2788863-2818863 GCF_014466175.1 Vespula pensylvanica | reverse complement strand
ATAAAAAAAAAAAAACAAAATCTCTAAAAACCTATTCAATGCTTATTAATATTAAAACACGATGTCAATCTAATATTGAATAAAATTATTACAAAAGAGACGGAGAGAAAGAGAAAGAGAGATAGAGAGAGAGAGAGAGAGAGAGAGAAAGAGAGAGAGAGAGAGAGTCAGAGATTAGAATCGATTTTTCTCTCTTCCGACAAAATGGAAGATCATTTATCATAATACCACGAGACATGGATATTCTAAGTGATAGAAACGATTTTCTCGATCGGTCCATCGAAATACGAAAAGTTCTGCATTCGAGCGATTTTTGTACAAATGTGATTAGCGTCAATATCTTATATATACACATACATATAAATATATATATATATATGTATATATAAGCCATTGTTGTTGACGTTTATGCATATAATACAATGAGGAGGAGAAACGGTGCGTACAGATAAAAATGTGAGAAGATTAATAATGAGTCGTCCTATATTTTCATGGCTTCTCCTCTTACCATATTCAATAAAAACAATTCTTAATCGTTTGACATAATCGATTCGTACTTTTCTTGTTCTTGTTGTTCTTCTTCTTCTTCTTCTTCTTCCTCTTGTTATTTCTTGTTCATATAATCCTTGAAATTTGTTTTTTCATTTCCATTTTCTTCTCCTTTTTCTTTTTGTCATTTCCCTTCATTCTTTATCTTATAATATTTAATTTCTTTCTAATCTACGACGAAAATGTCCCCATCAAGGAAAGATCTAATGATTTTTCATTTACATGTCCTTTCCAATATTATCCCTGTATATGTTGTGCGATGCGGCGCGCTAAACATGCCTATCCATGTATACATATGTATTTCTTTTTTTTTTTTTTCTTAGCTTTAAACTGATCAGCCTTATAAATATATATATAAATATAATTATATATATATGTGTGTGTGTATGTGTATGTATGTATATATGTATGTATGAATGAATGTAATGAATATGAATGATGTATAGTGTCTACGTATATGTGTGTATATTTATATAATATTAACGATAAGACGCCATTAAAAACATGGGACAAATAAGATCTCCCAATACTCGAGTACTTTTTCTTTTTTCTTTTCTTTTATTTTATTTGTTTGTTTGTTTGTTTGTTTATTTATTCATTATTCCTTTTCTTTTTCTTTTCCTTAGCAAAACGCAATTTTGTTTATCGTGTTCATTGCACCCTTGTCGTTTCTCTTCTTTTCATTTTCTTTTTTACATGTGTTTGTTTTGAATGTACGTGTACGTGTGTGTGTTTGTGTGTTTTTTTGCTTTTTTCTTTTCTTTTTATCTTTTCATATAAAATCAATTAAACAGTCTTCCGTCTTTAACTCTTTCAAAGCTTCTTCTTCTTTTTCTTCGTTTGGCTTTTTCTCTGCCGGTTTCTTTAAAGTTTTTGGTTTCTATTTCCTCTTCTATTTTTCTTTTTTTCCCTTTCTCCTTCTTCCTCTTTCTCTCTCTCATTCATTATTATTAATTATTATTATTAATATTTTTTTTCTTTATTTATATTTTATTTATCATCGTAGAAAATTATAAATCGCTGGTTCACGAGGTATAGACACACAAAATGAATAAAAAAGGGATATCAAAATCTTCCGTAACGATCGAATCGATCGAAGCAGTACATATGTAAGTAAGTAAGTACGCTCGCTAACTCTCGAAAAGGTGGTTGGTGCATCGTGTCCTTGAGAGTGGTATAGCGTCTGTCGTGATACGTGTAATGTAATAGATAAAACGTGCATGCGTTTATCTCTTTTTTCGTGTTTCATTTTTTTACGCATTTTTATTATTATTTATTAATTTTATTTTTATTATTATTATATTATTACTACTATTACTATTACTATTATTATTATTATTATTATTATTATTATTATTATTATATATACTTTTATCATTATTATTTTTTTTTATTATTATATTATTATTATTATTTTATTTTATTATTATTATAGGCTTTTTTTTTCGTCGTCCATGGACCATCGGAAAATAGTTTCCTTGCCTGAGTGTGTGCGTGTGTGTTTATCTGTACATGTTCGACTCTATTCTATGGTGTATGTTTGCATATGTGTGTGTATGTGTGTAATCGCACACCATCTCGTCGGTATAATCACCACTTCTTATCGTGAGATTTTTTCTACTCTTGTTTTCTCTTATGGCAATTTTTTAAATTATAAGAGAACATATTTCGCTGTCGATCCCATCATTAGATTCTCCTCTCCTTTTCTCTCTCTTTTTTTCTTTCTTTCTTTCTTTCTTTCTTTCTTTCTTTCTTTCTTCCTTTCTTTCTTTTTACTTTTCCTCTTCCTTTTTCTCTTTATTTATTTATTTATTTATTTATTTATTTATTTATTTATTCATTTATTCATTCATCTATTCATTTTATTTCTCTTTAAAAGAGAAACGAATGAATAAATAAAAAGCAGAAAGAAAAAAAAGGAATAAGAAGAAGAAAAAAAAAAAGAAAAGAAGTTGCCACACTTGCCATTGAGATTCCGAGCGCGCGCGAATTTTTATCGTGATACATAAGGATGGCCTTGAAACGTACGAAGAAAGTACTTACATACGTATGCATGGCTTGCATAAAGCAACAACCCCCGTCGACAAATTTCTTATTTCTTTCTTTCTTTTTTCTCTTCTCTTTTCTTTTCTTTTCTTTTCTTTTACTATTGTCCCAACTTTCCAACCTCTCTCCCACTCCACATCCATCACCCTACCACCCCAACAACCCTTATCCATTTTTCTCATTTAACATCGTCCATCGAACGAAATGGTCCAAAATCTTTAAAAATATTTCACATACGATTATTATACAGCGTGAACTATACGTTATTGATTAGATAAATTTGTTAACACATCTATCACCCTCATCATTCTCATCCCTCTCTCATCCCTAATCCACCTTGTAAATATATATATATATATATATATATATATATATATATATATTTAAGTTTATGTACGTGTGTTACAAGTAAATTGCAAAAATGTTTTTATCGGACATCGAAGTTGTTCTCAAGCCGAAGAATAAGCTCGAAGGGTTGGTTTCTTTTTTATTATTTATTTATTTTCGTTTTCTTTCTCATCCCTTGCATCGTCTCCTTTATTCCACCTTCCCCCACCTTCCCTCCCTTCATTCGTTATCGTTTCCCTTGTTTTACCCTTATTCTACGATCTTTCATGATATTTTAAGGGTGACGAAGAAACGATGGAGAGATTCTGGGGGTGTGGAAGAGAGAGGGAGGGAAAGAGAGAGAGAGAGAGAGAGAGAGAGAGAGAGAGAGAGAGAGAGAATAATTTTCTCAACGAATCGTGATCTTCGAAAAGTGTGTTTCCTTTTTTCTTATCTTTTTGTTCTTTTTTCTTTTTTGTTTACCAGTTCCTCCACCTTCTTCTCTTTCTTCTTCGTCTTCTCTTTATTTTTTATTTTTGGTTCTCTCCTACTTTTTATAAAACTTTCTTCGACAATTATCCCCCATATCTTAAAGAAGATTAAAATGAGCGTGTACGATACAAGTGATAGACTAATTATTTTTTTTTTTTTGTTTACGGGTGCTCTTTGTTTATACACGCGGGTGCTGTATATAGCCTTTTTGTTATGCGATTTGGTACTTTTTTTTTTCTCTTTTTTTTTCTTCTTTTTTTTTCCTTTTTTTTTTCATTTTAATTATATCCCATCGATATAGACATTCTCTTCGCACATTCTCTATCTCCGTTCGCCTCTTTCTTTTTTTTTTCATTTTGTTTGTTTTCTTTTATTTTGTTTTGTATTGTTTTATTTGGTTTTGTTTTCGTCACCGCCTACCCTCTCCCTTAGTCATCGTAGTTATATAAAGTTGATTAGAAAATTAAAAAAAAAATTGGTGCGCGCCTGTGTGTGTATGTGTGTGTATGTATATATGTATGTATGTATGTATGTATATATGTATGTATGTATGTATGTATCTATGAGAATAATAATTTTACTATTAATATATACAAGTATGCATATGATCGATAAGTCAGTCAGACGACTCGTGAGACGAGTTTGGGAGTATTTACGTATACGCTCGTTCGTTTGTTGTGTCCTCCTTTCTATTTTATTTTATTTATTATTATTATATATATATATATATATATATTTTTTTTTAAACAACGAGAGATTAACTTCGAACATCGAATATGATCGGTAACGGACGATCGAACGGCCCTATCGATCGAGCCAATTAGATTGCTTTGAAATCAAATGCAATCTCTTATTTAATGTGCGCATAAGAGCAAAGCTCTATAACTCTAAATTCTCTCTCTCTCTCTTTCTCTCTCTCCCTCTCTCTATTTATCTATTTATCTCTTTCTATCTTTCTCATTTTACTTTCTTACTTTCCTTTTTTCTAATTCTTGGTATTCAACGCTACGTTCGATCGAATCATTCGCAAACATCATTCGTCAACTGTCGTAATATCATTTAAGAAATAGAACAAGGATATATATATATATAATATATATATTATATACATATATATTATATATATACATATATTATATTTTATATATTATATATTATATATATAATATGTATATATCGACTATCAATAATGTTTTCTTCTCGCAACCAGTCGATAACGTTATTACATTATTCACCATCTTCTTTCTTTCCATTTTTTCTTTCAATCTATTTTCCATCTCAAAGACGATTATGGATCTTCACCGCTGCCATTTTTTTTTTTTTTCTTTATAAATCTTTTCGTTCCATCATAGCAATATTTTCTATCCTTTCTTTTTGTTGTTGTTCTTCTTAATAATAATTACATAAATTCGAGCGCGATATAATATATATATATATATATATATATTTATCTATAAATTCGACATTTATCGTTTGTCGATCTCTCTCTATCTTTCATCTCATCCTTTTCCTCTTCTTCATTTTACTTTACTTTAATTTCTTTTTTTTTTTTAATTTTCCTTTCCTTTTCTTTTCTTTCTTTTTTTTTTTCATTATTCTCTGGCTAGCAATGGCCATCTCTTTTTAAATCTTATATTCGCGCAATTGCACGCATAGATAAGGGACAATCCGACGTCGAACACGAGCAGAGACACATTATTTTCTTTTCGCAGGCACACGCATCTTTTCTTTTTTCTTTTCCTCTTTTTCTTTTTGCATATACATGGAATATTATCTCTTTTCCTATGTTATGTGTGTATATGTGTACGTATATAATGTATATAATGTATATATATTTTTTTTAACCCATGCGCCGTAAAAACAAAGACTATGTTCGTAATAATAGTGCAGCTTATAAATCTCATCACCATCCTCATGCCACACCCACAGCCTCGACAAAATTTATATTAATACAAATAATTATATTATTTATATATATGTATATATATATATTGTATATATATATATTACATATATATATATATATCACGTACACTTAATTATTCCATTTCATTCTTACACTTTTATATATAGTGCTATATGTGTATATACGTATGTCCGTGTGTGTGAGTGTGTATGTATTTATTACTCTCTTTCTCTCTCACTTATTCCTTCAGTCGAACACACACGCGCACACACACACATATATATGTATATATATATATATGTATATATAATATCCTAATCGTATATTAATACGTACACTTATTTATAATAATGCAAACAATAGCGTACGCTCACTGGTATACTCATCGCCGTCGCATTTGGTGATGCGACATAAAATGTACATGTATATTTATATATTTGTATATATGTACGTATGTATATGTGTATATATATATATATATATATATATATATATACACATATTAATTTAGAATTGTGCAATGAAGTTTCCTTTACTTGTTTGTATATTTATTTATTTATTTATTTATTTATTTATTTATTTATTTATTTTTTATTATATCTTTAGAGCCATTAGTGCGACTACTGTTGCTGCGGATGTGGTCGGACGAGTCGCCATTTTTGTTTGTTAGACATCGTAGATCAAAGAAAGGGTGCAAGAGAGTGCATTTTTGAATTCTCCTCTTTTTCGCATTTCACTGATATAATACGATAATAATAATAATACATTATTGTATATGTATGTTCGTATATATACACACGCACATATATACATATATGTATGTATGTATGTATGTACGTATGTATGTATGTATGTTCAAGTCATACTTATGTATCTTAACAAATGTTTGCGTTTACGTGGAACACTGACACATATGTATATATATATGTGTATATATATATATATATATATAAATATGTATATACAATCAGGCGTAAAGAAGAAAGGAGTTACGGGGGTCGCTGATTCAAATGGTATTAAGAGAGCGCTATGATGTATCGACAGGTAAAACTTTTGAAAAGCTTTTTTCTTCTTTCTTCATTCTTTCTCTCAACGTCACAAAACAGAGAGAAAGAAAGAACGTAAAAGACTTCTTCCTCCTTGAATCGTCCTAGCTCTTCAATGGCCGATGAACGTAGACGTACATATATTTCGCTGTGCTCGACGACGAGCAGGCTCGGAGTAAAAGATGGTGGTGATGATGATAACGATGATGATGATGATGATGATGATGATGATGATGACGATGACGATGACGACGATAATAATGACAATAATAATGACGATGATAACGATGATGATGATGATGATAATAATAATAATGGAGATAACGACGAGGACGAAAAATTTGTGGAAGAAGAACGCATTATAGTCGTAGTATTCATAATAATAGTAATAGTAATAGTTGTAGTAATAATAGTAGCAGTGGTAGTAATAGTAGTAGTGTAGTAATAGTAATAATAGCAGCAGTCGTCGTCGTCGTCGTCGTCGTCGTCGTCGTCGTCGTCGTCGCCGTCGTCGTCGAATATGAAATAGTTCAAACGTTGATGTGATCCTTTCGTTCGATGAATCGTATCGAAAAAAAATTTCGCGAGTTTACAGGACGCATTTTATACCCAAGAATCACCTGCAGATGCTGCCGTTGAACTTGGTGGTATACTAACGGTAGCATTTCCTGATGTCCCATCTTGGACACCGATAGAGACGCCATCAGGCATCCACTGAGTGGTACCTGGCGTTCCGCCAGCTCCACCAGTAACGCTCGATACCGTACCGACCGGTCCCTGATTCTGACCACCGACAACACCAACACCACCGATACCACCAACACCAACACCACCAACAACACCACCACCACCACCACCACCGCTACCGGCGCCGCCTCCGCCACCTCCACCGCCACCGCCCTGGCCCACCCCCAGCTCGTATTGCCGCTTCTTTTTCTTCTCCAAGTTAACTTGCGCGTAGAGCGGCTCACCGGGTTTCGGCTGCTGCAACATACACACAAGCCAACGGTTAGTATACAAGCTCTGGGGGGGCTTTTTTCTCTTTTTGTTTTGTTTCTTTTTTTTTTTTTTTTTTTTAATCGTTTTTCCCTTTGTTTTAGTTTGTTTTTTCGGCGTAGTTTCGCTTTTACTTATTTGTTTGTTTGTTTAGTTAATTAATTGATTAATGATTAATTTATTTATTTACTTGTTTATTTATTTACGTAATTATTAATTTTTTTTAATTTAATTTTTGGTTCGTCTTCTCTCTCTCTCTCTCTCTCTCTCTCTCTCTCTCTCTCTCTCTCTCTCTCTCTCTCTCTCTCTCTCGCTCTCGCTCTCTCTCTCTCTCTCTCTCTCGCTTCTTTACTGTCTTTACTTTCCACTCTTTTTCTCTTGTTCCTTCTTTTTTCGTTTTGTTTTTTTCTCTACTTCTCTTTTATTTCTTTTTTTTTACTTCGTATTGTGTCATGAGTGAGAACGGAGGGGGTGGGGGGACCTGATAAGTGCATTAAGAAAAGTGCATTGATCTGAAAGTTCTTTTTTTTTTACTTTTCTTTTTTTCTTTTTTCTTATTTTCTTTCTTTTTTTTTTTTTTTCTTATAAAAAACTTTCGACAGAAACAACTTCTTATCCTGATCCATGGCAGGGACGGCATTTTTGTCGCGGTGGTAGCGAATGACCCTTCTCGTTTGACGTACCTCATCTCCCTCTTAATTTATTTATTTATTTATTTATTTATTTATTTATTTATTTATTTATTCTTTTCTTTAATTATCAATCTATAAACGCGAACGATATTGTTACATGGACATTATCGTTTCATATGTTAAGATATATATATATATATATATATTTGTATGTCGAGATAGAGTACTTCTAACGATTTAAATCAGATCCTATTGTTGTCGTTCTATAAATTACGTTCTGCGTTATTTAAGGATTTTCTGCACCGATATGTTCTGTCTAATGATGAAAATTTACGATCAATTCTATATATATATATATTCTATTTACTTACTTATCTAGCAAAGAAATTAATCGAAATGTATTAATACAGAATCGATGTGTGTGCGCGTGTACGAAGTCGGAAATGTTATATTTCCTTTCTTTTTTTCTCTCATCCTTTTCATTTTTCTTTTTTTTTTTTTTTTTTTTTTTTTTTTAATCCAATGACAATCGAACGATCATTAATACATGCATAAATAATTAAAAAATAAAATAAAAATACATAGGAGTATCGTATTAGGATCATCGTTCGTTCGTGTAAATTACATACAATGTTAATAATATCTTTCACGTTATATGTATACAAATGTATTTCTAGAGCTTTATAAATATCATTAAATATATCGTGTGCTTATTATTTATTACAAATGAATCATTCCATCGTACGAATTCGCAATAAATTCATTATTTTTATGAAAAAAGATTTTCATATGACGATTTCTATGAGAGGACAGAACACCTTAAAAATGTATTGTATAATTATCACATAGTTGGGGGTGGCGGGGAAAGAAGAAAAAAAAAAAGAAACAAAAAGAAACAAAAAAGAAAAAGAAAAGGAAAATATCCTTTATAACACGTTGGCACTTATTCAAAAAAATTCTATAAAATATACATCCCATCTCCTAATATCGTATGTATATATGTATATGTATTATATCTGCGTATACACACACATATATATATATATTTATTTATATATATATGTGTGTGTGTGTGTGTGTGTGTGTGTGTGTGTGTGTGCGTGTATATGTATATGTGTGTATAATCTAGAACTACCTATCTAGAGAAAACTTTCTTTCCTTTTAAAATTCTCTTTTTAAATTATGTATATACTAATAAAAAAAAAAATATATATATATATGTATACTGTTAAAACTTTCTTCAAGTATAACATTATTCCCTTTCTACGTTTATAATTGCCAAGTACGATTATAATATCGGTTAAAATTGTTCTTATTTCTTTGTTTGTTTGTTATTTCCCTTCTTTTTCTTTTTTTCTTTCCTTTCTCTTTTCTTTTTCTTTTTTTATTCAATACGATACGCTCACACACACATATATATATATATGTGTGTATATATATGTATGTATCTATGTATGTATATATGTATATATAAAAAAATATCTTTATATATAATGCACTAATTATAATTAATTACGCTACTGCATATCATTACTTACAGATTGGTAAATCGTAGGTCGTCCAACGTTATTTGAATTAATATTAGCTCTTTGAATCGTTCGATCTTCGTATCTCGTACTTCCCTGGCTCGCCATTGGTCGATTCAATGTGCTACAATCATAGCTACATTTAACGTGGAATAAACGTTTCCAAATATTACTTTTGGGACTCTGCATAAAATTTAACGAAAACAAAAAAAAAAAAAACTCATAACTCCTCTCACTACCTCTCAAAACAAAAAAAAAAAGAAAAAAAGAAAAAGAGAAAACAAGAAAAAAATCAAAATATAATAAATCAAAAACAAACAAAAAATAAATATCATCGAGTAAATTTCAATTGTATTGTATAGAACTGAATTAAAAGCAGAGTCCCAGAACTAAAAATTAATTAACAGAGAGTATCTATCTATATATACATACATATGTATATACAGGGGATGAATACATTCAAGTGTTTCAAATTTATATCACGAGAATAAATCAATTTAGAGAAAAAAAAGAAAAAAAAACAAATATTTTTCATTTCGAAGAGAAGCTGGTGGTGGATGTAAATCGATATCATTGATTTTACATTGGATAAAAATGTCTTCGAAGATCATACGAGATCGATCTTTAATTTCTTTAAAAGAAAACCTTCTCGTTTTTTCAATATTCTTGTAACTTATTTGATTATAATATTTTAACAAAACGCTATAATGAAATATATTTTCATTTTGAATAATTTACGAGTACTTTATAAGACTTTAAAATTACAATATCGCCGGCTTATGTATTTATATGAAGACATATCAATTTTGGAATTTAATATACATTAAAATTTAATAATACAATAATTTATACGAGAAATATTCAGTTTTAAATGTCGTTTATATGAATATGACAATAAAAAGATATAATTTTGTATTTAAAAATGTAAACGGGAGCTTCGTGTGATCTTCAGAATTGATTTACAAGGTCAAATCAATGATACCATTTTATGTTCCCTCTTTTAAGACAGTGAATTGTTTCGTATGAAACGTTTATCTCTAAAATAATTTGTTTCCCAGATATAAACTTATAATACTTTAACAAACTCACCTCTGTATATGTATATATGAAATATATATATATATATATATATATATATATATATATATATATTAAAAAATATATAAGAAAAAAGAAAAGAAACAAAAATCATAAAATTTGTCTCTCATGACATTGACGATGATTTTCATAGTAATCCAATACCTGTTGGCGTTATTTGGCGAATTAGGTCCGGAGTTTCGAGCTGCGACAGTTTTCGTAACAAAGTCCTGTTCCTTCCAACCGTGTTTCTTATAAACGTCTCGTAATTCCTGATGCTGCCACATGGTGAAAAGGACTTGTCCTAAAAAATTGAAAAAGAAATGAAATAAAACATATTGATTTGTTTTATTTATTTATCATTCCCAATCGCTTCGTTTTAAAAATCAAAATAGTCTATCGACATAAATGAATTTCTGCTTTCGTTGTCTTTTTTCTTTTCTTCTTTTTCTTTTACCTGCGAACTTGAGAACACGAGGTGTATATTTTTGACGTTGTCGCGTTATGTTCATAAGCCTATCGACACCACCAGCGTCCAACAACGATCGTGAAAATTCGGCGTTCTTTTTAATGACCTCGTTCAAAGTCGCAAGTACTGCTGCTATCGTATCGTCGCTCGTCCCCTGATCATGCTGATTATTTCCCGAGGGTAACTTCTGAATGAGATCTCTCATCGCATATTTACCAATTAACTCCTTATTGCGCTGATCTATCGCGAGATTTCTCAAGGCAGTCGCTACTGCGCAAACTACTCGATCCACCTGAGAGAAAAGAAAAAAGAAAATGAATGATACGAAGGAACGAGTAAATTCATTTGGTATAAAATTAGTATCGTAAATTCGTTTTATCGTGTGAAGAAAAAAAAAAAAAAAAGAAAAAAAGAAACAGGACAATGTAGATGTAATGTGAAATTTACAGTATTATTTATATTGTTAAATTATTAAAAGTATCATATATTGTTATATATGTAATTATAATTATACTGTAATATTATACTATAATTATAAGATAGTATAATATAGTACAGTAATAATAGTATCAATAAGTATGCTTATTATTAATATAACGTTACTTATACCAGTGTAATTTATACGAGTAATATGTTATTTATAATCACTAATTATAATAGTATATAATTATCGTACGTTACTATATATTTGTATTAATTTGAATGAAATTATAATATATATTACAATAGCAATAAATAATATAATATATTTATTACACGAATTATACGAATTTTGATTATTGTCTAACAATTAAATTTATATCAAACGAACAGAAATGTTTTACCTATCGTTATGGAATAAACGAATGAATGAAATAAATAAATAAACGAATGAACAAATAAATAAAGAAATTATAGTTGTTCTCGTAACAGAGATACGTACCTCCATCCTTAACAATTCGACTAAAATAGGAAGACCCTTGTCCTTCCTTACAGCTGCACGAATTTCAATGCTCGGTTGCCAGTAACAAGCAGCGAGATTTTGCAATGCTCCCGCTGCAGCTTCTAATGTTTCCGGATTAGAGCATGTCTGTAAAAGGCTTAAATAAGACTGAACGACTTCCGGTTGCCAGAGTAACTCCATCCCTCTGACGGGTTCCGTTCTTGGGCTCGTCGTGCGTGACGTTGCGTTCTCCTTTTGAACTGGTTGTCCATCCTTTTTCTTTTTACTACCACCAAAGCAACCCAAATTTTCACCTATGACAGAGAATCAAAAAAGAAGAAAGATTTTAGAAATTAAAAGCAAAAAAAATAATATATATATATATTTATATAAATATATAAATTTTTATGTGTATATATATATAATATATAATATAATAATTAATATTATATATAATTAATATATATATATATATCATATCGTATCGTATCGTATCGTCGTTCGTACGTGTCGTATGAAATATGATCAGGTATTATTATCTGATATTGGCTGCCATATTAATGTCAAAGACAGACAGATAGACAGACAGACACGCACGTACACAAATACAAATCTTTATCGACGTCATGTGAATTTTTTATTCGTACAAGAAATATGAGTGATGCGAACTAATATGTCATATGAATTGAACGTAATCATTAGCGATTCTTTTTTTGTGCAGCTATGGCTATTCTCTTTATTGGATTAGTATTTTTAAAAAGATATGTATCGGTATTTGTAAGAATATATCGTAATAATAGTGACGGAATTTTTAATACTTTATTATTATTTATAATGGACATATATAATTTATAATTAATCTTTATAAATTTAATAAACGATTTATTTAACAAAATACGTGTCCATTTGATAGTTAATAAAAATACTGATCCAATAAATATAAGTGCTTTTTTTTTTTTTCTTTGTCTTCTCCAGCCCTTTCTGATAATAGCTCTTTATTATCAACAATGTTAATAAATATCAATAATCATATTTACATTCGAGCTATTATTATATTTAGAAAATTTCATGCATATGATTGCAACGAAGATATGCAGTTTCTACGCAGATAAGATGATTCGTTTCCTTCGGTACTATGTTATGAATGTATGTATGTATGTATGTATGTATGTATGTATGTATATATGTATGTACATAGCCATTTAACTGAAAGCGAACTGAAAAATACATCGAAATACTGCCTACACTATGCCAATAATTATATTTTATAAAAAAAAACTTTGAATATATACATAACTCGAATTGCTTATATATCGTTTGAATATCGTTAGTAAAAGCACGCCAAGCTATGCAGTTTTATTTATTAATTATTTTTCATTTTTTCTTTTTAGGCGGATATAGAAAATCTTCATAAAATTAGCAGCATGAACGTTTACAAACGTTACAATTTCACAAAATGCATATATATATATACAGGGTAGACTAAAAGTTTCTAAGTTTTTGTGCAATTTTACAATCTTAAGAAGGTAAGGAAAAAAAAATTAAAAAAAAAAAAGAAATGAAATAGAAAGCAAAAAGAAAAGATAACGAGAAAGAAAAGAAAATAACAATAGAAATTAGTCTAACAAGGCCTAGAAAAAGAGTGATCGATTTATAAAAATCACCTTGGAACTTTTTAGCCCACCCTTCATATACGTACGCGTGTAAATATATTTTTTTCTTCTTTTCTTTTGTTTGAAAAAAAAATATTTTTTTTTAATAAACTTAATGAGATTCATTATCCAAAATATTTTCACTCTCTCTGTCTCTCTCTCTCTCTCTCTCTCTCTCTCTCTCTTTCTCTCTTTCTCTCTTTCTCTCTCTTTCTGTTTCCAATGTAATTTAGGCAGCGTAATTTTTGTATTTTTATTTTGTTTTTTCCATCGCTGACATAACTTCCCAATTAGAACTATTAATTAACAAATTTAATAATTGAATTATTTCAATCTCGATATAATATAAAACGTTTTATATACCCAATGACAGTTACAATAATTATCGAATGAGAAATGCTTTGATACTTTAATTGAAACGTAGTTGTCGTTATTGTTATTGTTATTGTTATTGTTATTGTTATTTACATGAAAGCGAAGTGCATACTCAAAAACAATTAGCAATTAGCCGACTATTCTTCAATTTGAAAAGGTATTATTTCGATTAATTATTTCTCCGTTTCTATGTTGAGAAGAATAAACACATTGGCGTGATGTTTGTCGATTGCAGATGTGTTTAATAATGATAATAATAATAATAATAATAATAATAATAATAATAATAATAAAGAATAAATAAAAAGAATAAATAAATAAAAAGTTACGATAATAAATAACAATAATAATAACAATAATAGTAATAATAAGAATAATAATGAAAAATATGATATATATGTCTTTCAGTGTGATAACGTTACTAAATTACATGTAACGATGATATATGATATATCGAATTTCTAATGTAATAAAGAATTTACTCTTGAATTTACACGACCCGACAAAAAAGAAAAAAAGAAATTAAAAAGTTTCGATCCGGTACTTCGGAAGTTAAACCTGTTCTTTGGGTACGTTTGGTGGGCCGACTCCAAAAATAACATTTTTATAAATAGCATCGTATCAGCTCTAATTTTTGAGATAGAAAGAATAAATGAATGAAATGCTATGAAAGATGTTATAATAAAATAAGAATAAAAAAAAAGGAAGTTTATATTTTTTCACTATAACTTTTTTTCAAAACGAAAATGATGTATAACGCATCGCGTGTATTTCTCATTCATGCATAATAATATTTAATTTTAGAATCTAATAGGATCCATTTATTTAAACGTTTTATATAATTAAAGGTCATGAATTTTTATGAACTATATACTCTATTATTATACCCTATCATCAAAATTACAGCTGATAGCAAGAAAAATTGTTATCATTTTTGCAATAAAGCGCCCTAAAAAATACAACTAATTTTTTAAACACGAATATTTATTATGTTGGGCAGTGTTATGCGATGTGTCACTGAGATAACATTGAAATATTTATAGAACTCGTAATATAAAGAGCAATGAGAAAAACAAACATAATTTATAATTTCACTAAGCGAGGCATGCTTTGTGTGTGTGTATGTGTGTTGTGTATGTGTGTGTGTATAAATATATATACACACACAATGCATATATATATATATTTAAAGAAAAAATAATAATTATTAATCTAATTTATACCTATATGAAATTGCAGTAATGTCTTACCTTGGCATAAACTGTATGCTAAAAAAATAAAAATTGAAAGAGATTTTTAATTCATGCCAAAGTCGAAAAGGATATTGTTCCTTAACCCTATTAGTCTTGACAATTAAATGAATATTTTTATATTTAAAAAATAAAAATTATAATAATAATAATAATAATAATAAATAAATAAATAAATAAATAAATAAATAAATAAATAATATTATAATAACAACAATAATTATTATTACGTTAAGATCTTTTAGAAAAAAGTATTAAAAAAAAAAAAAACACACACACGGTGTCACGTGATGGCTGTGTAACGAGTAATCATGTAAAACAATATTTTTTTTTGTGTCAATCCTTTGTTAAACCCATAAAAAACCTCTCTATCCTATCGACACACGCTAATCCAAAAGTGTATTTATAATAAGAATATATGTATTACATCAAGAGTGTACTATTTTCTTTTTTATAGGGAAAATTTCTTTTCTTCTTTTTTTTTTTTTTTTTTTAATCCTAGCAATATGCTATAACGTTTTGAATATTAAAAGTCTTCTATAAATGAATAATTCATTTTCTGTAGCGACACTTTAATAGAATCATTTATGAGAGGACATGATTCATCGTTATGATTTTCGTACTCACTACTATTGTCACTAATTTCTACGCTAAACATCAAACACATTGATGCCTACATATTTATCAAATTTGTCAAGTTGTTAAGAAAATAAAACACTTGTTAATCCTATATATATATATATATATATATATATATATTGCTTTAATGTCTTGTTTTAAAAAATATGGCCGAATATCTCTTACATTTTAAATCCTATTGGTTTAATAAACGAATGTTTCAAATAAAAGTAGCTAAATTTTAAGAGAAAGAGAGAGAAATGTAATATTTATTACTACTATTTTATAAAGGGCCAATATTATCAAGATACGAAAGTCATAACGATATTTTTCTTTCTTCTCTTTTTTTTTTTTTTTTTTTTATGGAAATCGATATTTGAAGCCTAATAAAAGTTATAGAGAATATCAATACGAATCTAACGAGAACCTACATTGTAACTTTTAATCGATACTTCATCGAGTTATGGCGCCTTCAAGTTTAACAAGCTGTGTAATAGCAATAATGTTCTTTATCGCTGTTCAAGATCATCGCACTTTGAATAATTACAATAAATATATAAACGAAAAAAAAAAATTGAGAAAAAAAATTAATCGATTACTTTACTAATTATCAAATGATAACAAAATAAAATTTGATCGCTTTATTATAATTTGTTAAATTTCAAAGTACGATAATATCGATTAAAAGATACTTACAGATTCGATTCATATCGATATTCTTTACAATTTTCGTTCAGCTTAAAATATAAATTTCCAATTTAATAAACTAATGACTTTAATAAAATAATGACAATACATGTTATTGTTTACTCAAAATCTAGCAGCTTTATCCATAAAGGATATTTGACCATATCGATTAAAAAATGACTCACCCTGAGTATACTTCGACATTTCGTATAAACATATTAAAAATTATTAACAATTATCTCCTACTATAAATTGTACTGTCTATAATTCGTATATTTTACCTAGATTTTTCTTCTCTTTTTTATCTATATATATATACATATATATATATATATATATATATATATATATATATATATACATACACGCGTCTTGTTATATGTTAATTACGGAAATGTCCATGAATTAATAATGAATGGACAGACAGGAAAAAGGAACAGACAATTTTCTTTGTACATTTTTTCTTTCTTTCTTTCTTAAAGAAAACTATGTAAAAAAAAAAAAAAAAAGAAATAAATAACGTTGGATTAATTCTCACCTTTCACTGGTGCCGCAACTCTGTTCTGCACGGCCGACTGTATCGGATGTTTGTCGTAATTCGGGTCTTCAACTTCTTGACACCGATAACTTAAATTTCTTAAGATGCAGACGCAATTTTCCACTATCTTATTCCCAATGTTCGACTTTTCAATCGCGGAACGCACTACGTATAAAAGGGCATCCACGAGTCCGTCACATTCCCTTAACTTCTTTCTCGCGTATTCTCCAGCACTAGAGACGTTTCTTAAAACACCCGATGCATTTCGAAATACCGTCGACCAACATGTCTCGCCGCTTGAAGAACTTGGATCCCAGCCACTATGAGGTATTATTATATTCTTCACTACCATCGTCACTCCGTCGTCGATGATCGATCGTTTCAAATCCTGAAAAATATGTATTTTTCATTTTTTCTTCTGTTTTTTTTTTCTTTTTCTTTTTATTATTCTTTCTTATTTCTCCATTTTCTTCTTCCTTTTTTTTTTTGATTTTTTTCATCAAACGAACGAACGAACGAACGAATAAAAATATAATAACTCGTTTGAATCTATTTGATATATCGAATAGATTCTATGTATGTATATATATTAACGTGTTAACGTTGTTAACGGCAATAGATAATTATTCCGGTTTATTAACCCATTGTTCGACGATTATCAATGCGTTTAAACGGTTTCATAATTGAATCAACGTTTCGTAATTAAATTAAAAATTACTGGGTAATTGTTAATGTCGATATATAATCAAATAATATACAATGTAATAAATAATAATTTATACAAGTTGCATAGGCTTCGTTAATTATAATTTAGAACGATCAACAATGTGCATGTCTAACTGTGGAGAAAGAAGAAAAAATTCAAATAAAAAAAGAAAAGAAAAGAAAAGAAAAAATCTTTTTATAAAAACGATTGAAAGCGACGATTAAGACCAATTAATAAATAATATCTATTGTTTCAATTAATAATCCTTTCGCTACCATAAAATTGATTAACGATTTATGAGACAGTTGAATCACGGAGTATAACGCTTTACCGCAAAGAGCAACATACGATACTTCATATTATGCAAATTAATGGTTTCTTATTCAGAGTTATATGACATGAATATAGAACTTTCATAAATGAGAATAAAATAAAGGATAAGCTACGTTCACACAGAGTTCTTAATTAAAATAGAATGTAAAATAGAATTTTGTCTGTATAGCAGTCACCTTTAACGTACAACGAGGATCGAACGTTAAACGACTATAGTCATGTTTGGTATACAGCGAGAATCGAACGTTAAACGACTATAGTTATCTTTGGTATACAGAGAGGATCGAACGTTAAATGACTATAGTCGGCTTTGGTATACAGCGAGAATCGAACGTTAAATGACTATAGTCATGTTTAGTATACAGGAAGCGTTCGACGTTAAATGACTATAGTCGTCTTTGGTATACCTCCAGCGTTCAACGCGATAGCTCTACGGTCAAGTTTTAGTAAGGAAATGGTTGAAAAAAAAATAAGAGAAAGATACGTACTTCGCAAGAAGACAAATTCCACAGTACTCCGGTTACAAGTTCCTTTACATCGGCATCAAGCGTCATACGCAACAAATGAATCAGAGCGGGTACACCACCAGCGTTCTTTATCGCTCTCTTGTTCTCGTCGTTTTGCCTTCCGTAAGACAAGTTTCGTAACGCCCCACAAGCGTTTCTATAGACGTCGGGATCGTCATGATCCAATAATTGCACTAAGGGTGGTATACCTCCTAGACTACGTGTTTTCTGTTTATTCGGATCGTCCATATAACAAAGATGTTGCAAATAGGCAGCTGCATTAGCTTTGATTATATTATTTGGACTGCTCAGAAAACCGATAACCTCCGATAAATTAGGATCTCTCCATCTCATTGATTTTTGATCATCGTCCAAGGGCGATGCCATTCCAGGAACGACCGGATGACCGGATTGTAATCGTTGAAGGTGTACCTCGTCCTCGAATATACCAGGTGGTACACCAGACGACAATGGAATCGGATGACCTTCGTCATATCCGGGAACATCGTTAGGAACTGGCACTGGACCTACCCCAACGCCAGGGCCGTATCCTACTGGTCCATATGGGGACGGAGATACGTAACCATAGGCCACTTTACTCTCATCTGCAATTACAACGTCGGGTTAAACGATATGTTGCGCTTCTTATTTCTTTTTTTTTCTTGTGTATGTTTTTTTTTTCTTTTTTTTTTTTTTCTTAGGAAAAGTAAGAGAAATCAAGGAAAAAGAAAACGAAAGAAAGAAAAAAGAGAAACATCAAACACGAAGCTGCTACGACTGATACTGCATTGCTGTTGCCGTTGTTGATGTTATTGTTGCTGTTGTTGTTGTTGCTGTTACTGTTGCCGTTGTTATTGTTGATGTTGCTGCTACGAAAAGCATAATTCACTTGCATTATCTTCATCGATCGAAATCCTTACTGGATACTCGAGGCCGAGAATAGATAGAGAGAAGGGATACGGTAAAAAAAAAAAAAAAAATTACATCGAAGTGACGAGTGTCGGTGAATGGGTGGTGAATAGAGGGTGGAGATTGATTAAAGGAAAGGGAAGTGAAAGGGATTATGAAATAATGCGACAAAACGTTGCTCGCTCAAACAAATATGCATGAAAATGAATGACATACGTATTTTATGATCGATACAAACTAACGATGATAATAATAAATAAATAAATAAATAAATAAATAAATAAATAAATAAATAAGTATATATACATATGTGTAAATGCACGAATATGCGAAGATGATAATGAAATAAATAATAAATATAATGAGTGGCCCTACCATGAGGATGTTGTGAAGGCTCGCCGGAGTCATCCATATTCCATGAGTTGCTGATCTGATCTAAAAGTAACAGAAAACATCAAAGAACACGTCGCTGATAAGTGAAGTGAGATAAGAAAGTGAATTATGCCAATAATAATGTTCCTTTTCGAATCAAATATTTGCAAAATATATATATATATATATATACATATATATATATATACATATACATATATATACACGAACATATATGTGTGTATATATATGATATGTATATCTATATAGATACATATATACATATACACACACACACATATATATATATATTTAGACTTATAGTTATACCATATTGATCTCCGGGACCGCCAGGACTTGGAGTGATGCGATAGTGATCTTGTAAAGCCGGATTAAGGCCTGGGTCAATGTCGTTGTAACCACCTTCGACGAATGGTGCTGCTTTACGCAGATATTCTATATATACATATGTGAAAAAAAAAAAAAGAAAAAAAGTCATTATACTCTTACTCTTTCTCTTTCTTTCTTTCTTTCTTTCTTTCTCTCTCTATCTCTATCTCTCTCTCTCTCTCTCTCTCTTTCTCTTACTATCTTCTCTCTCGTTTCTTTCTTTTACATATTAATATGAAATTTATGTAAACAGTTCAAGTAATATTTAATCAATGTAATATAAAGTAAGAGACTCGAATTATTCGATAAATACGATCGAAAAAAAGAAAGATATTCTCTGAAATACGTGAAAATTGAAAATTGTTAAAATTCTAAAAACATTCTTAGCTGCATAAACGTCATTTAATATTTGTAAAAACATTATTCTAAACGGAGTAAAAGGATTATTATAGAATATCAAAGTCGATATTTCCAATCTCGTTGTAAACTGAAACGATCTTTTTATAATCTGTAATAAATAAAATATGTACGTAGGAAAAGCTTTAAAAATTCTAACGCTTTACTGCAATACAATAAACGTTATTTAATATATCTATAAATTATTCTAAGCGAGATTGTAGGATAATATTCCTCCGACGAATATGTAAGAAAAATGGGTAAAAAAGAAAGAGAAAGAGAGAAAAAAGTAAAGAAATAAAAAAAAAAAAACAATTAGAAACAAAAAAATAGAAGAGAAAAAAAAATTTACAAAGTTTAGCCTTGAGAATAATCAATTTTATGTAGAATGACCCGTATTGCTAATAGTCGGTTTATTTCTCTATGAAAATACGTGAGATCGATTATGTACCATGCGGTGGTGATGCACGACTGTGCTCTGACGGACTATGCGGGCTGTGTGGTGAATGCGATCGTGGCATGTAAATTCCATGAGGACCTGGATAACCAGGTTGCGGAGGGTAGCCAAGGTATGGATCGTAATGGTCAAAACTGACCATGTATGGATCCGCTGGATATCTCGGATCAGCATGTTGATACTCTTGCGACATCAATGGCACCGACATGTAACTGACTGCACCTGGATCTGGTTCCATGTGTGAAACCTCACGCACTACTTTCGTCACGGTAGTTACCTAAATGATAAGCAAAATCAAAAATCAGAGGAATAATAAATTATTCCTTGCAACAAAAAGAAAAGAAGGATTTAAAAAGTAAAAAAAGTTTTAAATTGGCTCTAAATGATAAGCTAAAATGATAAACAGGATCAAATGTTGAATTAATAATAAAGTCCTTTATAAAAGAAAAAGAAAAAAAAAAAAAAGAAAGAAGATTAGGTAAAAAAATATTGTATCAAATTGGATGTAAAAATTAGATAAATGATAAGCAAGATTAACGATTAGTTATTCAGTTATTTCTTGATAACAGAAAACAAAAAAAGAATAATGTGAAAAATATCGTATTAAATTGGCTCTTAAAACTCGTTTATATTGCATTAGAAATGTCTATGTTAATTCGAAATAATCTATGATACATAACGTTATTGACGTGTTAGAAAATTTCTAAACTATAACTAACTCATATGCAAACGATTTAAACGAATGGAAAAGAAGAGAAGAAAATAAAAAAGAAGGCACTCGTTCATTGCTTTACAACCATTAGATATACTCCACGATTATATTCTAACGTTTCTAAATGCAGTTAATGCTAATCAGGAATCATATCAATAACCTGCACAATAATCTTAATGACTGATGTAATTCAGAATCAGTTTCTAACGATTAATCCGCTAATCGCTTAATTCTCAATCTATTAATTATTCGCAGAAATCATTCGAAATTACAGATTCACTTTTAAACGAGACAAAAATTAGAACGTTCCCTTTTATCGTCCATAGCAATCAAACATCAAACTTTCAAATTTGAAATTCCTAAAAGCCAATAAAAAAAAAAAAAAAAGAAAAATACATACATATGTAAAGAAAAAAAAAAAAAGAAAAAAAAGGAAAAAAAATGGAAGAATCCTAAAAAAAAAATCGTGCAATCCCTGCCCTTCTAAAAAAAAAAAATAAATAATAAACAAACAAACAAAAGTATCGTAAAAAAATCAGAAATGAAAACATTGCAAATATCGTCGACGAAAATTTTACTGAAACAAACATATTACGATTTTTATGTGTGTAAAGAAAGAAAGAAAGAAAGAAAGAAAGAAAGAAAGTAAAAAAAAAAAAAAAAAAGGGAAAAAGAAAAACGAACGAATTCTCGAGGGTAGCCTAATATTTAGATGAATGGAATCGAGCATGACAGTAACGTCGAAATCTTACTTGCTGTGAAGTCTGTTGTTTATGAGTTCGGATGAGCAATGGATCCTCTTGGACAGACAGATGAGATGAGTGTAACGAATGTGTATCCGCTTGTCCGTTACTTCCATGATAGTCCGCGTCACTCTGTCCGCTAAAAATCGAACGAACGAACGAACGAACGAACGAACGAACGAACGAACGAACGAAAGAACGAACGAACGAACGATGTACATATATATATAACGTGAGAATATTTCTAATATTTCGATATATTTATATATGGAATGTTGTTTCATTTTAAACGATTCGCAGAAATATCTCTTATAGATAGATCCTATTTTTTTTTTTTTTTTTATAAACAAACGAACGAACAAACGTTTCATATACAAATTATGAAAAGTTTTGAAAAGTAAATATGTAATATTTATCGTAATGATTTTTATAGAGAATCATTGCTGTTAAGATACGGAAGTCATTCTTTTTTTTTTTTTTTTTTTTTAGGAAAATAAATATCTTGTGTCGAATAAAAGTTGTAAAATGTATTAATACGAATTCAACGAGAAGGTATATTCACGGTATATCGTGTAATCGATATTTCATCGAGTTTTGGGCGCTTTGAAGTTTAACAAACTGTATAATCACGATAATGTTATTTACTACTGTTGAAGATATGAATGAATGAACAAATATAAATGAATGAATAAATAAATCAATGAATAAAGGAAAACAATAGAAAAAAAAAAATATTGATTTACGAATTCATTGATTGTATAAAATTTTTTCGGGGAAATTTATCTCGCATTATTGCGATTACACAATTTGTTAAACTTTATAAGTGTCATAACTCGATGGAATATGGACGATAAAGTACATCGTATTTACTCGTTCGATTCGTATATATATTCTCTACAATTTTTGTTAGACTTAAAAAAAAAAAAATAAAATAAACGAATGATTTTCAATCAAATAAAAAAGTTACGATTATTCCCTTCGAAGATATAACAATTTGTAGTTAAAATAATCGTTTATGAAACCAATATAATCGAAGATATTTGATCATATACGTTTAAAATGAAACACTGTATATATAAATAAATTTAAAGTATGTATATATATATATATATACATAATATACTCACGTATACTGTGGCATGTCGGAACCTTTGTCCTGAAGTACGCGTCTAAAAGAAATAACAAAGTAGATATTATATAAATTATTTCCAACAAAATAAAACATGTAATCTTATTCCTTTATCGTATCAAATGGATATATATGTATATATATATATTTTTTTTCTTTTTCTTTTTTTTTTTTTCGATATACGTACTATCGAATTCTTCTCAAGTATTTTCTTCTTAAAGCAAAGTCGATAGTTTCGAGCATACGCTACACAACCGAGCAACTACACACGAGGTCAATCAAAAAAATTACATTAACCCTCTATAACTCCTTTTCTTTTTTTCTTTTTTTAATTTTTACATAAGAATTATATAATAGAAAAAAGTTACAGTGTCTCTTTTATTAATATAATAATTGTACTATACTATATTACTGGTTATATATCAGGTAATAAAATTTAGTATAGTATATGATTAATGTAATATACAAGATATTAGTATAATATAGAGCGTAGTATAAAATAATATATTGTTATATTATATTGTACTATACTATAATAAGTTTTATCTGATATAAATAGTAATATATAATATGTAGTATATTCAAAGTTAATATATTACAGTATATATGATTGTAATAACATAAATTAATATAGTACATAAATTACGCTAATATAAGAAATACTTTTTATTTCCAATTTTAAACTAATCTTAATTTTATCGAAATTAGAGGGAGAAAAATTAAATGTTCATGAACATAATAAATAAAAATAAAATTTAAGAAATACAGACATATAGCTTTATTAGATGAAATTCGAAAGTTATAGTTATAGAGGGTTAAACATGGATGCACGATATCTACGTCAACTAAATAAATAAATAAATAAATAAATAAATAAATAAATAGATAAATACAAGTTATTAAAATAAAGCGATCGATCAATGTGTAATCTTTTTTTTTTTTTTTTTAAGGAAACAATCGATTAATTTTATGACCTACAAAGATTTATTTTCTTTTTTTTCGACGACGAATAAAGAATCCGTTTAAACGTGTCACACCGTTTATACAGAATATGATACTTCATAGGAGGAAGGAGGAAAACATTGGAGGAGTATCACTAATTAGTCTAACTACTCATCTCATTTCGTCAGCACTCTGCTAAATGACGCATGCTAAATGAACGGATAAATGTTGTTAGTGCGACGAAGTCGTTCCTTTTGAAAATGATGTGTGTAAAATATGTTAACAAATATATATTATACATACAATAAATATATATATATATAAAACAAATGTACATATATATTAAATATACAAAGTAAATCTATATATATATATATATATATATATATATATATATATATATACAGCTTTATCGACAGATTTTTCGTAAAAAACGATAAATATAATGACGTAAGAAACTAAATCGATTGATTACGTAAACTGTACAAATATACACCTATAGATAGATATATACATAATATATATATATATATACACACACATACACACAGACAATTTCAAAAGAATTAACTTCATATAAAGTGCGATTAGTCACCTCTGCGTTATCTCAGTGCGCGTTATGTTGTGCTCCTGTCTCTGCTCAATCCGGCGATTCACCAGCCTAACATGAATAATTAACAGAATTACCATTATCATCAATAACTTTGTTTTCATATATCATAGATATTCTATATATTATAAGATATATACAATTTTTTGTTTAATTCCAAATAAGTATAATATTCGACGTAATCAAATCTGTAAAAATTATCTGAATAAATTTTTACGTATAGAAAATTTGCATTAGTTTTTCAACTTTGTTTTTTATTGATGATAAACAGCACTGCGTTTAAGTGATGTACGTTTATGTATTACATTATGACAGAATGAAAGAACAACAGGTCGATATATGTCCGTTTAAGTTTCATCAGAAGAGTTAGTGAGTTATGATTAGTCGCTAGAACGAATGAGATTAGACGATAAAAAAGAATAACGTTCAATGACTGATTAAACATTTATAATTCAAAATGTCCAAAACGTTTTATTAAATTTATGTTTCTCGTTTAAGAATTTTTAATAATTGTTATTTATAACCCTCTATAACTCAAGTTTCTCTCTTCTTTTTTTTTTACGTATAAGAAAATATAATATAACGTGAAAAACTGATATAATTCGTACTAGTATAGATATATTATATATTGAATATATAAATATGTATTACTAATATATTTTATATATACACTTTACAGTATTTATGATAGTCTACTTTATCGATAATATAGTATAGTATAATATATTTATTTATTTATATCTACAACAGTATATTTACAATAGTATATTCATAATAATATGAGTTATATTATATTAAACATAACTTATATTTAATGAACATTAACTTTCAAACACAAATTAGCAATTAATTTTGCTTCAAAAAATTCAATAAAACCTAAAAAAAAAAAAAAAAGATTATATACTCCAAGTTAAATTATATAGCTCGAAGTTATAGAGGATTAACATTTTAATTAATAATTAATTATACCTATAATTAAATTGATTAAAAAATTCATTAACAAACTTGTTATTTATAATCTCCGATAGTTTTTTACTCTCCACTTAAAATTCGCGCCGCCATTGAAGTATATTAACAACGTTCTAATATCCGTTCTAGCTTTGAATACTATTAAAAAGCTTATTAATGATTAACGGATTATATTTTGTGCATGAGTTAAAAAAAAATAAATATTATAAATAAAATTATACTCTTAATGAAAGTAAAATGCTATGTGAGATTGATAGAATAGCGACATAAATTTAATGATTCAGCGTGAATATATGAAAATGATGTTATTCTACGATCATTACGATAGATATATAAAATTTTTTTTAATTAAGGACAAATATTATCAATAAAAGGGAAATGTGATTAAAAGGATGTTTAATTGGATATGTGCATAAGTAAAGAATTCGACTTGGTAAAAAAAAATAAATAAATAAATGATAATAATAATAATAAAAGTTGCTTAAAAAAAAGAAAAAGAAAAAGAAAAAAAAACTTGGGATACGATATACACTTACAGACAGGAGTCAACCAGCTGATTATTTGACATACCAGCTGATTTTTATCTCTTGCTAAGGAACGTCCGATGGTAATCCTGAAACAAAGAAGATACATTTTTTATATATTAATACGTATATATATATATATATATATATATATATACGTATCATTATTATTATTATTATTACTCTTATATATACCGGATATATAAAACGAAACGTTATGCATTTTTATGTCGTAAACACGGAATTATTTTGAATAATTTTTCAAACAAAAGTTATCCGATTACAACGGGAAAACATTATGAAATATTACGGTATTTATCGAGTTTTATTTCATGATCAATTTCTTTTCTTTTTATTTTTTTTTCTTTTCTCTTTTTTACAGAAAACTACATGTTTTTGTAATAGCAACATATATGTTTAAAATATATTTTTGATTCAGATTAAATTTTCTAAGATATTTATGACAAAATAGATCACGTAGCTTTCGAAGAGGAATGGTGCAAGAGATGAATAAAAATATTTTAATTTTTCAAACGTTCGTGGAATTTTAATAGATCAGATTTTTCTTATTTGCGTAATCTAATGTCTACGCTCGGACTGACGTTCACGCAAATTCGCGTCAGAAGAATGTAGGAAATAATAATTAAACGCTAATTAAATACTACGTGTTTCGTACGCAATAGTGCGCAGAGATAGTCCTTGAAATTAAATTCATTAGCCCGTAATAAACATTTTTTTATCTTTTGTATTATATTTTTTCTCAAAAAAAAAAAAAGAGAGAGAAAGAAAAAATAAAAAAATAAATGAAGTTGCTGGTTATCGACATTTTTCAAATTTCGAAAATATCAAAATATTTAACAAAATATCAATGAAAATTAAAGCTGGATTAAAAAATATTTCAAGCTTCTCTTTTTTTCGTCTTTCACGTAAAACATGTTGCCATTATAAAAGACTACAAGTTCCTGTTTGAAAAAAAAAAAAAAACAAAATTGACCTTGAAATAAATATGAAATGTTTCATTAAATTAAAAAACAAAAAAAACAACAACGAGTATCACAATGTTTCATTCTTGAAAGCGGATAACTACTGTCCTGAATAATTTTGTTGAAAAAAAAAATAAATAAAATAAAATAAAATAAAATAAAGGAAGAGAAAGGAAATCTTATTTCAGAGATAAAAATTTGTAACGTTTTATTTTGAACATCCGGTATATTCATGTACGTACGTATATATTTTATGTATGTATTTATATATGCATATAGGTATGTATCATGAAACTAACGGCAGTCTCGCTTCGTCGAAATTAATTCGGAAGTTAAGAGATAAGTTATGGAACGTAGAGAGAATTCCTCACGACTAATTGTTCAACTTTTAGATTAAATCCAAACTAACTAACTTATAATTAGAATATATGATCCATGATAACGATTACACGAGCCGAAATTGGGAATGAAATTTCTAAATTCACACGTTTGTTAATCGAGTAGTTGTTTTACAAGTAATACATCGATTATACCATTATATAATTTTTTTGTTTATATATTTAAAAAAAAAAAATTATATAACGTGAAACTTATACCACAACTTAAACAATACTAATCGTTAAGTATAATTTTATAATCGGCAAGGAGGTCATTATAAAAATATTACATAGTTCTTCGTAAAATCAACAAATTGTATTTTCAAACTTGAACTAAAAAATGAATATGTCAATTGAAGAAGTCATTCAATTTTCAATGACTGTTTTGTTATAAGGAGTTTTTAGAACTTGTTATTATTTTATTGTGAATGGGGGACTCAACCAAAAAATATATATATTTACGAGCTGCAGTAGCCTTTCATCAAACACGATGGATGGGAATGGATGGCTAAAGCTTCATATTGTGTTTGGAAAAAAAAGAATATATATATATATATATATATATATATATATATATATTCAAAAAGCAATTTATTTTAAATGACGAAGATGAAACTGGAGTTCGTGACATATGTTTCTTTCTCGTTAGTTTGTATGCAAAAGCATGAATTCGAGCTCCAACGAAGCTGCAACGGAAGCACCACTTCAAGGACTTAGAGTTACCGTTGACAACTATATGCATATCGTCGAATTAACGAAAAGATAACCCACATAGAAACGAAAAAATTTTGCGAAAGTTCGTAAAATATGGCATCAAATATCTTAGCGTTAGCCAGTTTCTTTTTCTTTTTTTTTTTTCTTTTGCTTTTTCATTTTTGTTTAATTTTTCTTCTTTTTATTTTTTTTTTTTTTTTTTTATTATTTATTTCTCTTCCTTCGATAAGGTAGTAAAAAGAAATTTATTCGGTCAGTATTTTTATTAATTAAGTCTTTTTATAAAATAAATCGTAAATATATGTAAATATTTTCGACAGTATTTATAATATAGTATCAATAAGTGATATAATTGGTCAATACAAATAATTAAATGTCAGAGTTGCATTAAATTAGCATCTGCGTTCATAAATACTGACCATCTGTTATATATTATATAAAATATCGGCGAACTATTTTATTTAGAAATTTTTTTAATTAAATTAAAACATTCCCGAATGTTACGTGCTTAACTAAAAATATCTAAACTCTTTTCTTTTTTTTTTTTTCTATTTTTTAAATATAATCTTAATCTGAACGAACGTCCAATGAATCCTCAACGACAAATATTCTCTATGGTGCTATATATGGCTCTAGAGAGAAAGCTCTATGAATGTTCAAGGGTGCACACGTGTTCGTCGACATTAGCATTTTTTTCTTTTTGTTGCAGGATTACATAGAGGACATGTGAAGGTCAAGTTCGCTTTATTCTTTTTTGCTTCTCTTATCTTTTTTTTTTTTTTTTTTTTTAATGAAGTCATACATTTTTTATACCGTCCTTCGATCAAGCTTGTTACTCTGTAATGTAAAAAAAGAAAATTTGTTTTTTTTTTTAAGTTTCAACTTATATCGAAAGAACATTAGAAGATATTTTTATTTATAACATAATTAAAAAAACGATTTTCAATTTTTGCGATCGATTTCAAATTAATTTTATTAAAATTCTACGACATTAATAGCAATACTTTTGAGATCGTATTCAGAAAAAAAAAAAAAGAAAAGAAAACAAAACAAAATGTCCGATGATTCATGCTCCACTCTAACAAGCACGTATCTTTTCTTTTTCGTTTCCTTTTTTTTT
>NC_057700.1:2781631-2784131 GCF_014466175.1 Vespula pensylvanica | reverse complement strand
AAAGAAGGAGAGATAAAAAGAAAGAAAGAAAGAAAGAAAGAAAGAAAGAAAGAAAGAGATAGAGACATCGTTTATCCTAGAGGACTTTAAAGACGTAATAATACGAATGATTATACGAATTGAAGAGGCAAGAAAGAAAGAGAAAGAAATAGAGAAAGAGAGAAATCAGGTTAAGAAGAATTTGGCACGAATAGTTCCGTGAGCACGAAATTCCGAAAGTAGTCTCGTTACTCGTGAAGATAAAAAAGAAGACGACCAACTGGAGACGATTGCAAACAGGGAAAAAGTCTAGAATTGAATGGTTAAAACGTAGCGAACGAGTAAAATAAAAAAAAAAAAAAAAGGGAGAAAGTAAGAAGGAAAAGAAAAGAAAAAGAAGGAAAGAAAAGATAAAAGAAAACGAAACGAAACGAAACGAAAAAATAAGAATTAAGATATGGAGACTTTGCAAATCAAAATTCAATCTCTCACAAATCGACTTTTTCTACGAGGATTTATCGACTTTCCATTTTCTGAGATAAAAAATAACTGAAAAATATTCTTTTTTAAGGATGCACTCGAAAGTGAAGTTTTTTAATCATAGATTAAATCAGTATTATAAAACTTTTTCATTTCTCGACAACAAAATTAACATTAAATAGTATCACTTATTGTTAAGATTCAAAGAAAAAAAAAAAAAAAAAAAAGAAAAGAAAGTAAGAAAAAAAAGAAAGAAAGAAAAGCAAAAGACCTATTTTTAGAAAAGTTCCACTCGAAAAAAAGTAAATTCGAACTTGGTTTGCAAACTGAATACGAATGTGATTCGCAAAAAAAAAGAAAAGTTGAATTTCATATGCAAAATCTGTATAAAGAAGTAGGATAGCGAGATGAGGAGGAAAAGGAGGAGGAGATGGAGATCAGAGTGGAGAATAGGGCGATAGGGGAAAGAGAGGGGAAGAAAGGGGTGAGAGTTGGTAGAAAAGTAGAGAAATGTCGGGTCAACGAGTCACGAGATTTGATATCTACACCTTGAATTGATAATTTTCACAGGACAGAACGAGATATACGTTTTTACGCCAACATGCATACGCACACGTGTACACATATACATAGATACACAGTAGATACACGTACATATACATGCACATATAAACTTACATACCTGTATTACTGTATGTATACGTATACGTGTGGGAAAACAGGACGCGAATTCGAAATGTGGGCCAACGTCGCCCGGAGCTTTATTCCATAATGGTGTCTGGCATATTAAATTTTTTACACGTCATGGGGCGAATATCCGGGAAACGAACGGAAGTGAAGAGTAAAAAGGAGAAGATAAAAAGAAATGGGAGAAAAAAAAAATAAAATAAAATTAGGAATAGAAGAGAAGGGTAACGAAAACTCTAACAAAAAACCTGACCATCAGAGGCAATGTACTTGCTTATGCTCTCTATTAAAGAGAGGGAGAGAAGAAAAAATATATTCATCAGTACAAAGTAATAGTTTTTTGACTACATAAAATGTAGTATAAAATAAATTAAAAAATTAAAGAATATATTATGAATACAGGTTGAGATAAGTAATTCGTTATAATAAAAAAGAGCAATCTAAATTTTCTTAATTAAAGGATAAGAAATAAATAAAGAAAGAAGAAAAGATAAAAGAGAAAATTCAAGAAACAAAATTAACAACGACGATTTCATTTCTCAAATAGTTATGTTATTTTCTTAAATAACGTAGATGTTTCTATTATAAATAACCGTGTTCCTGATTAATATTAAATTATTATGTTTCTAAATAAGCAAATATTTCCCATAATACAAATCTCCCTTGTATCTTTAACTGATTAATCAAAACATTGTCTTACCAAACAAATTCTATAATTGATTAATTAAAACAAATAGTAATCTTATTAAAAATATAAGAAATGATAATATAGAAATAGCGTGGGTTCTAAACGAAGGGAAAAATAAATGAGTAAAATATATATATATATATATATATATATATATATATATATATATATATATATACAGAGAAAGAGAGAGAGAAGAGAGAAAAAGAGAGAGAGAAATAGTATAATATTTAGTTCGTGAAAACGGAGAATGGACTACGGGTTGAAAATGATCTTGTAGCATATGTAAAATGATACTTCTGAACAAGCATGAATTAATGATTTACAGATCGGAACTAGAGATATAAACTCGCTTTTCGAATCAAATAACACATAGATAACACGTAAATAGGTAGACACGTAACTATATAAATACGTACATATTTTTCTTTGCATTAAAAATTTCCCTGGATACTATTACCAAGTATAAGATAAATAGAATATAAAAAATATTTGGAAATAATGTTAGAAATTCCAAATAATTGGATAACCAAGTGAACTCTCCTCTCTCTCTCTCTCTCTCTCTCTCTCTCTCTCTTTCTCTCTCTCTCTCTCTCTCTCTCTCTCTCTCTGTCTGTCTCTTTCTCTATGATAGTATAGCAGAGAGACATATCACGTTTTACTCTC
>NC_057700.1:2771631-2776631 GCF_014466175.1 Vespula pensylvanica | reverse complement strand
TCGCTGACATGTTTTCGAGCTTGAAGAACTCGACTTACAAGTGTTTCAACCGACAATTCGACGTTAAAAATACATTTCGACGAGAATAGTGTATATAGCGTATATAACGCAAAATGAACAATAAATAATATGTACTATATAAAACGAAAAAAAAAACAACAAAAAGATATACACACACACACACACTATTTATACGTCTCTAACTCTTTCTTTCGTTAACTTTATTTTTTCTTATCACACTTATAATATCTCTTTTCCTTTTTTTTTTTTTTACTTCTTTATCGTGAAAACTTAAATCAATAAACGCTTCGATAATTACGAGAACTACCAAAGTAACTTGACGAGAGTAGAACGAATGGTTGCGTTCGTACTTTCCATTAATTTTAAACGATACGTACACGCATACGCAACGTACACATTTACACACCCTCGGATTGAGAGTACCGAATCTCGTTTTTGCTCGGGTTCACGGAACGTTCGTAAAACGTGGCTCCAGCGCGAATCGAAAAGTGAATTACGATTACGGATCAAAGCGTATTCGGAAGTATCTCGTGTCTGCCAAAACCGCGCCAGTAATTAAACCTTCGCGAGCTCGGATTTATTTTATCACTCGGTACTAGGCCAACTCAGAATTTATATTAGTCACATTCACTCCTACTACGTGTAATTGAACCAACGAAATAAAGAGATAAAGAAACAATATTTCAAAAATTGCTATATATATAAATTATCAACAAAGATTTGTTCATCATTCGATCGTTTTCGAAAATATAACATCTTTCAATGAATTCGTTAAAAGATTAGAAAAAATCATACAACAAAATTTAGAAAATAATTATAATACAAGATATCCCATAAATATATATTATTTTGTAGTACATTACACACGATCGCATTTAAACGAGTTACACTCGCTCGTACTATATAAAAAAAAAAAAAAGAGAGAGACGAAAGAAAAGAATAAATAAATAAATAAATAAATAATATTTTAATAATCGGTAATATACATATTCTCATTGAATTTATCAAAAGATTTAATTAAACCGCAACAAAAATTATGAAATAATATAATACATAATATTTGCATCTCATAAATACATAAACATTTTATATTACAAGTTGCATCTTTCAAACTTTATCGAAAACCTTATCATCCATTTTACGATACAATGTAAAGTTAACAATAAAAATAGAAAAGAACTTTTTCATTGAACCTTATCAAAAATTTACTATCATACGTTCGACGAATACGACGGAAAATTAACACCATAAATTCAATTAATTCATTAATCGAATTTGATGAAATATACGTATGGCGTAGAAAACATTCCTTCGTTGAATCGTTGATAAAGAAGAAAGAAAAAAAAAATAAAAAATTCAAAATAAAAAGAACCTACAACATGGCGACAGGAAACATCAATTCATTAATCGAATTTGATGAAATGAATAATTAAACTGAATAAAAAAAATATTGATGAAATCGAATCAACCACGAGACCCCATGACGATCGACGAAGAATCTCAATATAGATGTTCTCGACCGAATCTTCGATCGAGCGAATCTTCGACCGAATCTTCGATCGATCGATCGATCGAATCATTGTCGAGTTCTTTGATAAATACATACGTGAAAAGATATCTCGAGTCCTCGTCTGATGTCTGGATGAACGGTAGAAGAGAAACGAGCTTCGCTCGTTTATATTTTCTCTCCCTCCCTCTCTCCCTTTTTCTCCCGCTCTCTTTCTCACTCCGTCACCATGTTCACTCCTCGCTCGTTCTTTCTCTCTCGCTCGCACTCATCTTCTACCCTCGCGGCTTTAATTTCCGTGGCCCCCTTCTGTCCGTCTCCCACGAGAAAAAGAAGGACGATACTCCTGAGTGGACGTGCAAGAGAGGTTTGTACATAACACTTACACGAATACATACAGAACAGAGTGATGCGAACGACGACACGATATATATATATATATATATATATATATATCCATACATATATAGACTTAACCGCGAGAGTAGATCTCTCGAAGTACACATACATCCGCAGAGAGAGGGGAAGAAAGAGAAAGAAAGAGAAAGAGAGAAAGAGACAGAGATAGGGACAAAAAAGGAGAGTAGAAATTCGAGGGACCATGAAGAAAGGGAGAAAAAGTGAAAGAGGGTGTTCGGAAGGGCGTGTTACACGACAAGAATAAAGAGAGACGGAAGAAAGGGAAAGGAAAAAGAAGAAAAGAGGGCGAGGAAGGGAAAGAGTGAAGGAGGAGGAGGAAGGAATATTACAAAACAACGAGAAGGGTTACGAAGTGCCTCGTATACGGCACTGTGGTCTCTCTCCCTCGCACAAACACACATATAAATACATACATATATACACGTAACTCTACGAACGTACACTAACGAGTCGCTCTAACTAGTATCGTCCATCGGTGTGTGAATGTATCGTAGACATTTTTTTTTTTTTTTTTCAAGAGAGAGAAGGAAAGAGGGAGAGGCAAACGAGAGAGAATCTCTCTGGCCGCAATCTCGTTCTTTCCTTTCCGGTTGCCGCGTTCAAGCGTTCCCTTCCTTCTTCTCACCAATATTCTTACGACAGGAAGAAAGAGACAGGAGAAGAGGGAGAGGAAGGGGGAGGAGAGAGGAGAAAGAGGTACAAGAGCGCGAGCGCAAGCAGCAACGAATTGGAGACAAGTATTAGTGAATGAATGAACGTACGACGCGTACGTTCTTACTCCACGCATTTTATGCGTACACGTTGTATACTATATATTCTCTTTCTCTGTCTCTCTGTTTCTCTCTCTCTCTCTCTCTCTCTCTCTCTCTCTCTCTCTCTCTCTCTCTCTCTCTCTCTCTGTCTGTCTGTCTGTCTTTCTCTCTCCGTCTTTCTCGCTTTCTCACATTTTCGAAGGGTGGAAGAAACGAAGCTTCATGAAAAAAAAAATAAGAGAAAGAGGGAGAAAGAGAGAAAAAAAAGCAATGTTTGAAACCCCTCGTACGATACGTGACGCATTTGTAGGAGTCTCGAAAAACGATCCTTATGAATCCTGCAAGGATTCAAGGATCCCTCAAGGCTATAATTTTCTTTCGATCTTGCCGTTTGCTTTTTGTCTATTTTTATTTATTTCTATCCTTTTTTTTCTCTTTCTCCTCCTACAATCTTTCGATTTTTTTGGTCTTAATTTTACTATATATATATATATATATGTGTGTGTGTGTGTGTGTATTTAAATATATTTTTCCTTTTATTTTATTATATTTTTTCCTTAATTTCCTTTTAGTTTTTTTATAAATATATTTTTAGTTTTCTTCTAATTTCAGTCATTTCACTTCATTTCGTTTCTTTTCTTTTCATTTCCTTTCCCTTCTCGTAGCTTTTTTTGTAAAAGTTCTTCGGATGGTAGAAAAAACGCGTTGTTTCTTTCCATGACAAGCGATACGGGTTAACGAGGTCGTTTGCACGTTAAAGATGTATGTAGTAAGAGAGCAGAGCATGAAAGACGTGCGCATGCGTGCTCCTTAAGCTCTCTCTCTCTTTCTCTTTCTCTCTCTCTCTCTCTCTCTCTCTCTCTCTCTCTCTCTCTCTGCACAAAGAAGTAGATGCTGAGAAGATGGTTCGTTCTTTCATTTCGTTATGTATTTTTTAAGGAAAAAAATGAGAGAAAATAATACGTCACACACACACATACACAAAACGTCTAATGTACTAATATATCCATATGTGTGCTTTATATATTACTATTATAATGTAATTATACACTATACTAATTTATATGTTAATGTAGTAACATACGTATACATATTTTATTTATGTATAGTATAATACGTAATACTTTTCTGACGATAAAATAAAATAAGATTGCAAGAATACACACCCACACGCACGACTATGTAATTCAAATTGTATGTCAATGTAGAGAGGCTTGAATATACATGCTAAAGTAACTTGCTGAATCTATAGAATTTTGAAACCAGCTACACAAATTAATCAGCTCATAAATATAATCGTAAATAGAAATTTACAGCAATCATATTTTCCTCTGTGTACGAATAGAATAATACGGAGTCAATTGAGCTGGCATGAAATTGACTGGTGTTCTATTATTGACTTCCGGAGTATGTAGTTCATGAGATGACTAGAAGTCATTATACCGAGAGTTATGTGTTACGAATATCACTATTAAAACGTTTGTGAAATTTCTTTTGTGACTTTTACAAAACTGGAAATATATTTCACAATTTATTTTAAATCGTCTATTTACAAAAAAAAAAAAAAACAAACAAATTAGAAAAGATAAAATTATTTTTTTATACATAATATCAAAAAATGTCCATTTTTAATGTATTATATATAATATTAACAAATGATAAATAATGTAATAATTTTATGTAAAATTATATAAATTTTCAATATTAATTTACACACACACACACACATATATTATATATAAAAAAGATTACAGAAACAATCGTAAGATCAAACAAATCGATTTATACAAAACTGAGCGGGGAATAGTCGATATGTTAAAAAATAAAAATAAAAATAAAAATAGAAAAAGAACTATATTACTTATCATTATTATTCATGTTTAATTCTAAAAATGTTCTTCGTGTGAGCAACGATTTCAAATACAAAAGCTGACGAGTAGGAAAACGAAAGACGAGATACGTCGACTCGAGTCACTACTCAACTAACTCTTTCCCTTTCCTTTCCTTCCTACTCTACCCTTTCCATCTTCTTGCTTCTTCTTGGAGTAGAGAAATACTAGAGAAGAAAATAATTTCCTAGGGCGTTGACGAGTGGGAGAAAACGTTGAACGACGCGTTGAATTTTCTTTCGCAACACTTACGTCGGAATACACGAAAAACGTATTATTTGAACCGTTCGCATATGAGAAACCTTTTTCCTCCTCCATTTTGACCTCTCTTTATCTTTATCTCACTCTCTTCTTTTCTCTTATCCTTTCTCTCTCTCTCTCTCTCTCTCTCTCTCTCTCTCTCTCTCTCTC
>NC_057700.1:2761718-2771567 GCF_014466175.1 Vespula pensylvanica | reverse complement strand
TCTCTCTCTCTCTCTCTCTCTCTCTCTCTCTCTCTCTCTCTCTCTCGCTTTCCTTTTCTCTATCTTTTTATCTATCTATATATCTCTCTTCCTCTTATACTCTTTTCGCTTTTATGAAAATCTTTTTTCTAATCTATCCTTTCTTTAATCTCTCTCTCTCTCTCTCTCTCTCTCTCTCTCTCTCTCTCTCTCTCTCTCTCTCTCTCTCTTTTATCCTCTCCTTTTCTTGTTTCATTTCTTTCATTTTCAAACGTCACTCGTTCATACGTGAAATACTGAAATAATAATCGAGAAATGCATGGATTTATGTAACCAAGTATGTTATCACAAAGGAAATGCATCATCTTGAAGTACAATATAAATAATAAAAGATAGATACATATATATCACTAAAATAAAAGATATATGTGTGTATGCATGAATATTTAAAAAACTCAAAAACGAAAATAAGAGACATCGATATCTTGAAAAAGCCATTAGTTCCAAATAAAATTTATTTTAAAATCTATTATGTACATATATATATACACAACATCCATCATCCATCACATACATCCATCCATCCACCTGATTTCATAAAAATCCATTCGACGATCGAATGTCGATAGGACTTAAATTTTTCTTTCTATTTTTATTTTATACGCGATAAACGGATTGATTTTGTCAGTCGAAATCCTTGAAAAATTATTTTCCCTAGTAAAAACAAAATCTCTTACATTTAATACATACATACATACGTAAGTACTTAATACATACGTTTGGTTTATCTAAATTAACAAGACCGAAATTGCCCTCTTGGATTTACTCTTCTCTCCCTTATCAACAATGACCAAAGCAATCTCCAACGGCTAAGATAGATAAGATAGAAAAACTTTCGAGTAAATTCTAATTAAAAACTACAGCTTGACTTCGAATGACTTCTCTCGTCGTGGGACTTCCTTCGAAAATAAAAAGCTAGTCCCTCTGGTAGAGGACTTTAGCGAGGGCAACCGGGAGTTGGGGGAGGGGAGTGTATGAAGAAACAATAAGAACACTGAACTGTCAGAGATATCGTTTCTTTTTTTTTCTTTTTCTTCTTCTGCTTCTTTTTACTTTTTTTTTTTTTCTTTTCTTTTCTATTCTTTCTTTCGGGAAAGGATAAAAAAAAGAGAGAGAAAAAAAAATATAAATCAGTCCTCCTCCGAGCACCGTAGCGCATTGTGTGCATTTTCGCACTGTGCACGATGACGATCTATTCTCGGAAATCAGTTAAAGAAAAAGAAGAAGAAATAATATATATAAAAAAAAAAAAAAAAGAAAAAGAAGGAAGAAACACCTGTGTACGAGAAAATGCCGCTACCGTTCTGCTTTTGCGTACGGTATCGATTTCAAAGGAAGGTGCGAACAACGGATGTCTTTTTTTCCAAAGGCGTGGACGCACGCGCATCATCACACCTCCGGAAGAATTTACGTATATACGTGCATATGTACGTACGTATGTATGTATATGTGTGTGTATGTGTGTATGTATGTTATATATTTGTATGTTTGGTATGATGTACGTATATATGTATGTATGTATGTATGTATCACTACGTCACTTCGCTGTTCATCGTCGGTCCATTCATACATACACACACATATATATATATACTGTACATACATACATATTATACGTACCTCCCCCATTTTAAACCATTCATTCAAAAAGACAAACGCTTCCTTTCTTTGATTCTCTCAAAAGTTGACAATACATTTGAAAGAAGGACCCGCTTTGGCTTTTTCTAATCCCTCCTATAATCTGTTTCTTTTGTTATATATGTGTGTATACGTTTGTTAGAGAAAAAATTATTTGACGTGAAAAAATTACGATACTTGTATTAGAGTTATGCCATACTAAGTTGTACTTAGTTTCATACCTTTGTAATATATATTAAATTATATAAATTAATATAATAAAATAATAAATATAATAGATAATATAATTTTGTTCTTTTTCTAAACACGATGGAAGAACTTTAACTGTTGTATTATGATAGTATAATATTATGCAGTACCAGTCGTACATGTAATATTATAATACAGTATTATAGTTTTAGTTATATTAGTTATATTAGATAATATCATAATACTATAATAATGATTATAATATTATAATGTAGTATTATAGTATTACTCACATTAATAAGATTATTATTTTATTATTGAGTATATTATAATCTATAGTATTACTTTAAGGCACGCAACATCGATTTATTCGAAAATAATATTTCTCGTAAAAAAAAAAGAAAAAAAAAAATATTATTCTACATTTTCGATTTATTTTTTCATGCAGATTCAATTCCTTCCTACTTATATTACCAGTTCGAAAACACCGTGTATACCCGCCATTGAAACGTAACGATTAATTTTCACTGAACCAGCATATCTATCGATAATATTCCAAGAAATTTATTATAATTAATAATTACAACCTATCATTTCCAAATTAAAAAAGAAAATACAATTAAGACGAATAAAAAAAATATATATATATATATATTAAAAAAAAGATTAAAAGAAAAAAAATACAGAAGAATAAGAATAAAACTCTCGTTTCAAGAATCATCTTCCATATTTCTTTCACCCTTCATGAGACTTTTCCTAATTTTTTGTAAAAAACATTTTACTAAAAGGATTAAAAGAAATAAAAAAAGAAAAAAGAAAAGAAGATAGTAATAGGTGAGTTAGATAGAAGGGTAAGAGGAAGAAAGCAAGCTTCCCGCGGATATTTTTTTTATTTTTCGGACGCTTTTTCGGATGTTCGCGGTATTTAAAGGCCTAATTATCGCCGCTCGTTACTTCGAGACTCCTAATTTGGCTCTTCGTCTCTCGTAAAAGTACTGGGCGTCTCGTTATTACGCTAGGACCGACTACTACTCTTCTATCTTCCCTGTTCTATATATTTTCAAATTACACGTCACCTCTCGCGATGTACCGCTGCTTGAACGATTCTACCGTTTTAATGTGGTGGTAATAGTAGTAGTAATAGTCACTACGCTATCTCTATTTCTTTATCTCTTCGTCTCTCTTCTGTTTATTTTTTTATCACGAATAAAATGTAGAAACGCGAGATACCGTTACCAGTATAGCAAAAGCTTGCGGTATACAAAGGAGAAAGATTTTTAAAAAATTGAAAAAATAAAAGATACTAATATATTATATAATATAGATGAACAATTTGAAAAGTATGATATAAAGCTTGTGACAGATAGATAACGTTAACTTAAGCCAATAAAACTGATACTACAAGTAGATAAATTCGTAACTGAAAGTAAATCTAATAATACAAGATGAAGCATTGATCTTACGTAATTATAATACATGTGTAAAATATATGAAAAATAAAAATTGATTAAATGCAAATCGAAATAATAAGAATAAATTAAATATAAATAGAAAAGAAAAAAATAAGGGGAACGACAAGGATAGAATGATTATCGCTACGACGAAGATAAAAAGCAAAGTTATTTAAATTTTATAACTTATGCACAATCCGTTTATAGATATTCTCTTTCCTGATCTTCATTTTGTTTTTCTTATTTAACATAAACAGAAAGTGAGAGAGAGAGAGAGAGAGAGAGAGAGAGAGAGAGAGAGAGAGAGATTCGAAAAGCTTAAGCTTAAGCGCCGGGTTCAACAACTTGATGCAAATTCGTGGCCAATCGCAATTAAACGTAATGCGAAGGTGAAGTTTTAGCGAGTTTATTGTGCTTCAGCACTCGTTGAGTACTAATAAATCTCGAGAAAGAGATCGAGCAAGGTTCTTTCGGTCTTTCGATCAACAAAGCTCCTTCAGAATTTATGAAATTCGTTTTTTCCGCAGCACCCTCTCCCACGAGGATAAATAGAGAGAAAAATGAAGAGAGAGAAAAAGAGAGGGGTGGGGGGAGAGAGAGGAAGAGGAAAAAAGGAAGAGAAAAAGAGAGGAAGAAAGAAAATGAAAGAAAAAGATGAAGACGAGTACAAGAGAGAGAGAGCGAGGGAGGTGGAAAAGAGGGGGAGAGAGAAAGAAGGGGTGGTTTACTTATGTATATATTCGGATCGCGATCCTTTCATCGTAGGAACGAAAAAGAAACGCACACGTCGGTCTTTCGTAAATTATACACTCGGTCATTACTACTGTGTAAACATCGTTGCACCAGGGAGACACTCCCTCTACGTATGTCGTCCGTTCAGATCGAGACTCGATAACTCTTGTTGCGAGAAAACGTTCGTTGGTGCCATCGTCGAATTAGCACGCTCGACATTTTCAAAATGAACTTTTTGAATCTATATATATGTGTATGTATGTGTACATATATATATATATATATATATAGAGAGAGAGAGAGAGAAAACCTGTACTATCTACAATATATTACACATATAGATATAAATTTTGGTACTATTTCCGATTTATATACTCACACACAGACAATAGAAATATAAATTTTATAAAAGTCACAATATTCTAATTCTGATGGTCGATCGATTAAATCTGTGATTAAAATAATAACCACCGTTTAATTGAAAGTTCAACGTCAAAGTTCAAAGGTTAATCGTTACTCACTTCTCGTACGTACATAGGTACATACATACATACATAGGTATATATTTGCAATTGTTAAACTTCGTATTCGTACATGTATGATCTATATATGAAGATTGTAGATCGACATATCGTATCAATGGTCGCCGCGCAGTCGTGTTCATTCTCCATTTGTACAGCTGAAAATGAAAGATAGACGGAACACAAACGTGTGGACTGAACTCATTGATCGAACTGTCAACGATTGGGAACACCGATAATTCTTAGTCGATTTCGAGAGTCCGACTTTCGACAGGTTTTCCTGTCGGCGATTGTGAAAAGATAAAATTGATTGCGCCATAAACGTACTTACTTACATACATACATGCAAACCCACACACACATATACATTATATGACCTTTTCCCATAAAACCGTTGATGTCAAAAAATCTTTCCTTGAAATTTTCTTTTTCTCTCTTTTCTTATCGTTAAACGAAACTTTCTTATCGAGGTTTGATCAATACGCTCTTATCAATGACCAAAGCTATATCTCATCACTGAAAGCGATACCTCAAGTTCGAGCCGAATTTCCGTGATAAGAATTTTCGTGGTTCAATCAAACTCGGAAATTTAATATCTACTGTAAAATATTCGTGATAAAATATCGATAGAAAAAAAATAAATAAATAAATAAATAAATAAACAAACAAATATAAAAGAGATCTCTGCTTGTACGTAGAGATTTTCGTACCGTTAAGTTTTACTCTTTTAATTTCGTGTGGCATTTATATTATGAATATTTTTTACCATTTATACTATTACATTTTATATCGAATTTAATACGCTATATTTGCTTTTACGTTTTACTAAAATTTTTTTCACTCTTCCTATTTCATTATTACGTTCCTATACTCTTATTATTATCTCTTACCATTTCTACTATTACGCGTTTGAACATTTTCTAAATTTTCTATTTATATTCTCTTTGCCCTTGTATACTAACTCATAATCCTTTAGCCGTCCATCAAAGAATATAATAAAAATAGTTGATAGTGTCTCGGATAAGACCGAATAAAAATTACCGGTATCTAACGAACGAAATCTAATTACGGAAATAATTAGAAAAAAAAAAAATTAAAAGAGATAGGAAGGAAAGAAGAAAGGAAAGAGGAGAGAAAAAAGGAAGAAAACCAAAGAGTAAAAACGAGAAAAGCAAGTGAACTGAAGTAAGAAAGAGAGATAAATAGATAGAAAGAAAGAGAGGGAAATAGAGAGGAGAGATAGAGATAGATAGAAATAGATAGATAGATATAGAGATAGAGGGATAGAGAGATAGACAGAGAAAGAGAGAAACGCCAATAAAACCACAAGAATCTTCCTCAATCGGATTACTGCTTAAGAGACGAGATCCTAGTCAGTTCTTGTTCTCCTTAACAGTTTTATAGTCGCTCCTGTAAACTGTATTACCTCCGTCTGGAATTTCTTTTCCCATTTTTCTTTCTTTCTCTCCCTCTCTCTTCTCTCTCTTTCGCACACTCCCTCGTTCTACAGACAATATATCTCTCTCTCTAAGAGTTTTGGACACTACGATGTCACGAACTTTAAATAACATCGTTAAAAGTGCGAACGTTATACTCCTTTTCCTAGGTCGATATACATCAGCATCTAAAACTTTGCGAGCAATTCGAAAGAAACACAGAAACGCAAACTCATAGAAAGTTTATGAAAGAATATTATATTACTATTTAGTCTTCGAGTTTATCTGTGATTAACGTTCGCGTACAATTATCCCCGTTAAAATTAATTCCCAAGTAAAATTATAGAATGTTTCTCTCTAACCTTACTCTATCCCTGTGTCTTCTCAAATATCTTCTTCTTTCGCTGGCTATTAAGTTCGTTCGAATATTACAGAATTTATGAGAATTATGATAATAGAATTTTCAACGTTGATTTATTCGAAAGTCCTCGTAGAAAAAAAATGGTCGCTTTAAATTTTCGATTTGTTGTAAATTCACAATCTTTCTTTCGGTCGTATCACCGAAATCGAAAAGAGTCTGTATATATTTCGGTATTAATTAAATATATATAATATTAAATATATAATTAAATATATAAATATATATATACATATATATACATGTACATAAATATGTATAGATATGTGCATATTAATAGAATCAAAAAAATCCCTGGAAAATAAGTATAATATCTTAATTACGTGTCCTACTTACGCCGTCGAATGAACGATAAATTATCAATAAAAGAATCGAAGTACTTTCTAATTAAACATAATGAAAGAATTCTTTTGCCGATTTTTATCAGATTGAATTTAAAAATACATGAATACATACATACATACATACATACATCCACGTATATTATATGAGTTCGCTGCCATTTTAGTCGCCTGTGCAGTTCACGTCGGCTTCAAGGTCACCTTGCTAACGTAAATCAGTCACGTCAACACGTTTCGAAATAGTTTGTTTCTTTGATCGCTCTTCGAAGCTTTGTATTCGATGAAACATTTTCGTTTAATTTCGCCGAAAAAAGTTCTCTCGCATTTTCGTATTAATATATAACGTGAATGAACCTTAATAAATTACGAGACGACACAAGATGAATTCTTTTTAACGAGCGTAACCGTTCACGATTAGTAAGTTATATATGTACGTGCGTATATACGCAGATATTTTTTTATAACGAACACATTTGTTGTATGTATTCTTTTTGGAACGTAATATCTCGACGATAATTCATAACGCAATATACACAGGACAAACACATTCAGGTATAACCTTCAATGATATGTATTTAAAACAAAAACAAAAAAAAAGAAAAAGAAACAAGAAGAAAAAGAAGGAAAATATTTCTACGTACGTGATAAGATCATCGTAAGGATGGTTGTTTCGATGATAGAAAAAACATATTTAAAGAAAGACAATTCTCGATGTATAAGACGAAGAGTGTTTCGTAGTAACGTGTGTAACGTAGTAACGTAATACGCACTATAGTAGAATAGTAGTAGTAGTAGTAGTAGTAGTAGTAGTAGTAGTAGTAGTAGTAGTAGTAGAAGTAGTGTAGTAGTAGTACTCTGGTGTAGTAGCGTCCCTCTGACAGGCTCGTGACGTCGTAAACGAATCGACGAGCACGTTGCTTCGTTTACTACGATTTCTCCTCGTGAATCGTGCTATAGCTGTAGTACTACGCGCGTTCGTGTAAAACCGTACATCTTCGGGAATCGACGCGGCGATCGGGAACTATTTCTTCCCGTGCGTTGGGAATCAATCATAAACGTAATCGAACGAAATATACAACTCTACAACTAAAAAAAAAAAAAAAAAAAAAAAAAAAAAGAAAAGAAAACGAACGAACGAACGAACTACGGAATAGAAGATTGAGAATAGAACAAAACGCAAAATGGAAGCTTAATAAATCATTTCTACGTTATATTCGTTGGAAAATTTGTCGAGAATTATGTCGTCGAAAAGTAAAAGGATGAATCTTGCATTCGAACGATTTTATATACGCAATAAATCCTTTCGAAAACGTGTATGTGTGTGTGTGTGTGTCTCTCTCTCTCTTATATATATATATCTTAAACCTATCTATCTCTTTCTTGCTCTCGCTCTCTTTCGATCGATCTGACAGCCTCGCATTTGAACTCCCCGCCATGCCGCCCTCTTTTCGAAGCGAGCTCACGCGCGTAAGGTATACGCAGAAAGAGAAAGAGAGAGAAATGAAAAAGAAAAACGAATACTTACCTTTTCCAAGATTTTCCACGCTACGAGAGTTTCCTGTCACATTCCAGAGATTATATAGCGTTGCTAGAGTATCGGCCACTACCACCACCACCACCACCACTGTTGGCTGTCACTCTGCTACCACCTCTGATGCTCTTCTCTCGATGATGATAGTCGTACGAGGCGCGGCCACCGCTTCAAGATATCTTCTTTCTCACTCTCACACTCTTTTTCTGTCTCTCTCTCTCTCTCTCTCTTGCTTTCTTTCTTTCTCTCTCCCTCCCACTCTCTCTCTCTCTCTCTCTTTCTATCTTCCAACGAACCGGTCACTCCGAATCTCCACTATTCCATTCGAACTTTTTTCTCCTTCTCCTTCTAAGAGATTTATACGTGTATATAAGCGAGAGAATTTCCTTTAAAAGTTCTCCACCGTATTCGAAAAGAAGTTAACAGAGGAGCGCGCGTGACTCAAATGCACGCACTATGTTCGTCGAGTTGGTTCGTTGAGTGCGCGCGCGCGCCCGCACGCTTGTGTATATATCTCTATCCTTCTTCTTTCTCCCTCCTTCTCGCTATCTCTTTCTCTCTTCCTTCTCTCACTCTTCTTTTTAGATAAGGCCGTTTAACCGTACCTCGCGCGCACAACGATCTCGTCTGCACACTTACTTAACTTGCTTACACGATATATATATATATATATATATGATATATATATATATTATGATATATATATATACACGCACACGCACACGCACGCTCACACACTACGAATAACCAAAGAAGAGACGCGCACCGCCAGCCGAGCGGGCCGGAACTGACCCTCTCGTTCTTCTTCGACGACGAATCTCGGAAAAACACGCTCCTCTCCCCCCTCTCTTTCTCCGTTTCCCCCTGCGACTCCCACCAAACTACCGCCGACAGTCACTGCCACCGGCGCGCTATTGTTGCCGTTGCCGCCGCCGCTGCTGCTGCTGCTGCTGCTGTTTCTCCTCCTGCTCTTATTACTACTCTTGATTTCTCTGCAACACTGCTCGCTTTTTCTACGATATTTTCGAATCTCTTTTCATTAGCTCCGTCGCAGAATCTCTGACGACGATGATGACGACGTCGCATCGAATTGAATCCACCCGCGCGACGAGCTCCTCTCGAGATTCCGTACATCTCCCGGACACGGCATGTGCGTATGTCCCTGGAGTGGACTCTTTCCCCCTCCCTCTCTCTCTCTCTCTCTCTTTCTTTCTCTCTTTATTTATCTCTATCTATTTATTTACCTTTCTTATTCGTCTTGGAGAGATCAAGGATATCAAACTCGTCTCGTCGACAGACGCCTTCTCTTCGACGCGTGGTGTTCCCTTTCGAGGTTCGACGCACAGCCGCCCACCGTACGCCTCAATGGCCCACCTTCCATGGAGACGCACCGATCATGCCGATCCAACGTCAATCTAACGCTTTCTTCTTCTTCTTCTTCTTCTTTTTTTTCTTTCTTTTTACGTTTCTACGTTCTTCCTTTCCTCCTTCTCCTCCTCCTCTTCTTCTTCCTCTTCCTCCTTCTCCTGTTCAATCACCGCCGCCACCACCAC
>NC_057700.1:2718044-2761581 GCF_014466175.1 Vespula pensylvanica | reverse complement strand
CTTCCTCTTCCTTCTCCTTCTTTCTCCTCCTCCACCTCCTCCACCACCACCACCACCTCCTTCTCCTCCTCCTCCTCCTCCTCCTCCTCCTCTTCTTCCTTTTCTTCTACTACTTCTTTTCTTTTTCTTTTTTTTCTTCTTCCTTCGCCGTCTTCAAAAAGACTACTCGTCGTTCTCTTGAATCATCGGACCGAACGAGAACGCGTTACGCGCTGGCACGGCCCACGTCCTCGATCGAACCTGAGATATGTACGATGATTTTTTCGGGCGGCCACGCACACGTGCGACGATCGCAAAATTAAACGACGAAAGCGCACCGAGCTTTATAGGGTTTATTCCGTTTTGTGTGTTTTTCTTTTTTATTTTTCTATTTTTTTATTTTTTTTTTGTATTCCTTCTCCCCTTCTATCTCCTCTCTTTTTTCACGGAGACATGCCCGACTCGTCTCCTCCTTCGCCAACGCCTACACGATACACATTGCACGCAGAGCAACGACGCCCCTACACGCTGATGACAGCGGTTCTCAATCGACATCACGTAGATACTCTCTCTCCATCGTTATCGTTTCCTTATCGTACCGATAGAGCGCGCCTCGACTATCTGGCAAATTTCAAATAAGGGACGCCAACGAACTCGATTGGTTCGATGATTTAACTTTACTCGTCGTTTTCCTATTCGTATCTTGAAATTGCGTTCTCTCTCTTCTCAGTCGCATCATGGCGATGATTTAATCTCGTAATACGTCACTGATCTAGAAAAGGTTAGGTTCCCGACAAAACTGATTTTATTTATGTCCGTTTCATAGCCGATTTCTCGCTGAAATGAGTGTTATACGTTTCCTTGGTCTTATTAAACTCTTATCTTATTTTAAAGAAATTAAAACGACTAAGATGACTTTTTTCGTGGAAAGATTAAAGTCGTCTCTCTTTATTAAATTTAGATGATTCTATTTCAGGAAAATAAATTTCATAAACCAATTGTTTTTATTATTCTGGGATGTATGATATTGTTAACATTTCATGCGTTATCATGGATTTTCCTCGATGTAGGATTAACTCGAATAAAAATTGTTAAAGAAGAAGATAATGTGATAATAATTTTCTTACTTATACGCAAAAAATAGATTTCAAAGACAATTCCAATTTACTGAGAAATATTTTTATATTTCAGATTTAACCTTAAGTTGCAATAAAGAGTCTACCATATATAAATAACGAGCGAATCTTTTTTGATACTATCTTTGTTTTTTTTGCAAACTATCTTTGTTTGTATTTATTACTTGTGTATTATTATATTCGTATTTATTAAATGATTATTAAGTAACTTACATTAAATTTAAAGATAATAGATTTTGAAAAATAAAAATAATATACAGATATCGAAAAATATGTTTCTTTAGAGATACTAGTATATAACTGGAATATTATGATTATATTTTTACTACATGAAATATGAATTCATTAATTACCTATTTTCAAAATTTAAGTCGTTGGATAGGATAAAGATTAAGACCAGTAATTGATTTACTTACTGATAATGGTGTTTGATTATTATAGATAAAAGTATTATAAAAAAAAATATTTATAGTTTAGAAACTAATTCTTATACGTATCAAGACGTTTTTTTAAAAAGTTATAAATCTATTATCTTACGATAACGATCATTGTATAAACTCTTTTGTACAGTTTATTGTTTTTTTATACGAATAAACAATTTTCTCTTTACTCGAATAAAGATCTAAGTGTACTAGTGCAAATGAAAATGCAAAAAAGAGTACATTCATATGTTCAAGTAAGGCTATGTACACTTCAATGCATTACTCGAACAGTAACAAAAGAATTCGTGAAATGTAAAAATATTTTGTTTTTTTTTTTTCCAAACGCGTTGCTAATATTTCTTATCTTTTATTCGAATAATGTGCTTCTTAAAGGTCAATAATATGCAAAAAAATTGTATACATAATGTTAATGTTACTTAGTAACATTAGTCAAAGTACTAATAGTACATAATATATATATCATTTGTATTACAAAAAATAATATTAAATTTTAATATATAATAAAAATATTTGATATATTATATATTACCTTATAAATATGAATTCTATTATATTTCAGATTCCGCGGGTATTCGAAACTATTAAATTCCTACGTCATAAGCAACGTTGCTGTTCTGTTCGTAACGTAACGTAATTTCCCCTCTCCTCTCATTGGTCCACAGTCGAATCACTTTATATACGAATCGTCTCAGAAAATAATTTATATATAATCATTATAAAATTGATATCTAATCGTAATAGAAGTAATATAAAAGTGATATATATTTATTATATTAATATAAATATAACAAAGACGTACAATTAATAAAACATTGTGTTCAAAAATAACTAGCACACAAATGAAAATAACCAATAAATGAGCTGGACTCGTAACATTTTATTGCCGGAAAGGTTCAATTTAATTCATTTAATAAACATTCATTTGTTATATTTTATTTCGTAAATAGTGAGAAAATAATTTTATTAATAAATAAATACGTGTTATATAATGAATTAGAAATTTTTATCAAGTTTAATAGAATAAAGTGAAAAAGGGTGGATTATTATCGTAACCAGGTACTCGTTTATTGGTTACTTTTAATATACTATCAGGCAGGCTAAGAAATGTATTGAAAAAATGTATAACTTCACCATCTATGTTGATTAGAGTAAAGCACACTGTAACCTACGCAGCCGTAAAGTGGCGATGGCGTTTTGTGTTTTATATTCTTTTGTGAATAAAATCTGGCGTTTATGCGCGTTTTGTCGTCCGATATCAATCCGTTGTTATAATTTGTATCTTTTAAGATAAAGCGAGATATAATTGTTTCTTGTTATAATTATATCGAAGAAAAATTAGGCCAGGTAATACGAGAATCAAAAAAATATTAAAGAAGCCCTCGCATAGAACAGCCGGCGAACGTGACTCAGTTTATGCAGCAAATGCAATATTCTGATGTTAACGACAATATATTGTTGAGAATAGAAATCGCCACAACACATGCGGTAAATACTAGTACGTATATCGTTTAATTTATGTATTTTCCTGATTTTATTACGCCAATATGATCTTCCCGCCGTAACCTTCTTTCTGTTTGTAACAAGTAGTATCGTTACTAACGCTTTTTCTAATTTCTCATGTGTTGTCCCATGTAAACATAAACGTATATAGAACATATATCAATGATCGTATTAAGTTATACTATTAAATATTAAAGTATAACCCCTTCGATTTTTTATGTATAACCCTTTCGATTGATCCTTAACGAGTCACAATTTTCTTTTTCTTTTTTTCTTCTTTTTTCTTCTTTCTTTTTGCTTCCTTATCTTTTCTTTTCTTTCTTTCTTCTTCTTCTTTTTTTTTTTTTTTTTTTTTTTTTATAAACAGAATATACGTCTTTTCCTTTTATTTCTGCAATAGAAATATTAATTAGTAATGATAGTTTTTGATACGAAATATTTACGTAATCGTTTTAATAAATTGATATTTGAATTATAGCGTATATACAAAACATTCATAGAAATGTCAGACGTAGAAAAGATGGAAGATTCTACGATGGATACGCAAGATACTTATTATGAAAATCCTAAAGAAAATACTGTAAATGAAAGTCAGGATTTTGAACTTGTTGATACCGATGAAATCAATTCGTTTACAAATAACTTAGGAACTCAATCTGAGAATGATAATTCAAAAAGTAATGATGATTTGAACAAGGAACAAAGTCAGTCGCTTGATGAGATAGCTGAAGATAAAACGAATATATTAGAAAAAAAAAGTGAAGTGGAAAGCAATGAGAAAGAAAATGTCGAGGGTGATGGTTCTAAACTTGACGACCAAAAAGTTGATACAGATGACGAAAATGATGTTATTCATGGTACACCTCCTATTATATATTCACCATCTAAAAAAGAAGGTCATAGTACATCTGAAAAAGTAGGTCTTAAACGTAAAGCAGATTCTCTTGATAATCCTGTTACTAAGTTGTTAAGAAGTTCATCCTCAGAAGATGCTTTAAGTATAGAAAAAAATAAATTTCATAATGATGATAGTCATCATTCAGATAAATCAGATGAGTCTCAGTTAAATATTTCAAGAAATTGTACAATACCAGATATTGTAATAGAAGAAACTCAGGATGTAGAAAGTGAAGAACTTATTGAATCCAATGTGAAAACTTCCGATGTTGTTTTAAATGAAACCAAAGATGATAAGAACTGTGAATCATGCCCTGTACAGAAATGTTTAGATAAGAATGAAAATAATGCTAAAAAATCTTGTGAAATAAATCAAAATGAAACTGTAAACAATACTATTACATCCAATACATCTACTAATATAACTACTACTACCACGACTACCACTACTACTAGTACTGCTATTACTACTAGTACAAATGACGATATTGAAAAAGATAATACTTTTGATGTTGATGTGACTAAGATTAGCGATGAAAAAGAATTAACCGAGAACAAAGAAGTAGAAAATACAGAAGTATCAATAATTGATGTAACAGCAAAGAATGATTCAAATCCTGATATATCAATTAGTTCTTCTAAAGATATAAGTGAACAAAAGTCACCTGCTCCTATAAATAAGGAGGATAATAAAAGTTCAACATCCAAGCACATTGATGATGTTAACTTGCAGAACAAAAGCAGTACCAGTGAAGAAATAGTAATAGATAAAATAACAATAAGTAAACAGCAACCTGTTGCATCTACTTACACAAACAAGCCACGTATGAGTATAGAAGTTGTTTTTGATAAATCAACGATGTCTCAAGAAAAGAAGATGAAACTTCCAGAATTAGTTGAAATTGATGAAGATGGTGAGAAAATTATTTTGGATTCATCGCAAGAGAATTCAATAGGAAAGCTCGGAGAAAAAGAAGTTTTTGATACTACAAATACTGAAAATATTTATAAAAGTTGTTACGAGAATAAAAATAGTAATGATTTCAATTATAAATCTTTAATTAACACCAAAGAATCGTCAGTAGATTCAAAATCTGATAAACATCATTTTAATGGAAATAGCGATTGTAAAAAATGCGATACAGATGGTACAGCTAGTGTAGAATCAGATATATTTAGTAATGAGCTGCATTCTACTATTTTAAAAGGCGATAATGTTTTACGGTCTATGAATAAAGAAACAAAAATATCTGCTTCGGTATCTAAAGAGAGTGATAATGCAGATTTAATAAGTGTAAGTGACAATGAACACGATGTTTCACTTATAGATGATAATATTAAAAATAAATCTGAATTAAGTAATGCAAATTTACTTACAAAAGCTTTACAAGTAGAAAAAGAAGTTGGTGTGTATGTAAGACTTAAATGTTTATTACATATTGATGAGAGTACAAAAGAATTCCTTAACAAAGAATTAATGAGTGTTCAGTGTGAACCAATAGTAGAACTTTCATCTGCACGCCACAAAACAGAAGACACTTCTGCTTCGTTAGCTGATATTTCTGGAAATGATAATAAGGATGCTTCTCCAGGATCAGTTAATAGCAATCCGCAATTATTTCATTTAAATCCATCTAGACTTTCTTTTCTTTCAACAATTAGTTCTACAAGCTCAGCATCTAGTGCTGCTTCTTTAGTAGCTAAACTTGCAGCTAAAGATACACATTTTTCACTACCTCGAGGTCCAGCTAAACACGCAAAGAAGTCAGCATATGAAATACCATCAGCACCACAGAAACAAAATATAGATGAATCACATGAAAGATTAACCAAGGAGTGGAAAAATAATCGTTTATTAGTAACAACTATTTTGAGTTATTTAAATACAGAGGTTAATACGATTGATACATATAACATAAGTAACGAGAGATTAGATGATGTTTTACAAAAAATTAGGTGTTCTACGCCAGAAGAAGAAGGAGAAATAGCAATGCAAACGGCAACGCCAAAAAGTTCCAGAAAAAATCGAGCACCAAAAAGACCACGAAGTAAAAATACCAGAGCAGGTGTACAAACAAATGGAATGTGCAAAATTTCACCAAAAGAATTAATTTCTGTCCAAGGAAATAACAGTACTCCTAGCAGTAGAAAGAAAACTAAAACTGATAAAATTGATAGCGATGCACCATCCAATAACACTGTTTCATTCGTAAAAGATATATCACAAATTAATATAAATGATGAATTGGTTGGTAAAGAAGTATTTGCCAAGTGGTCCGACAATAATTACTATCCAGGTACAGTCATGGAAAAAGTTAAGTTAAAATATAAAGTAAATTTTTATGATGGGAAAAATAAATTACTTATAGAAGAATTTATTATACCAATACCAAAGACCCTAAAAGAAGGTTTATCAGTATATGCGACTACGGCAGAGGATGATTATGGTTCCTGTGGCTTAATAGTTGAAGTCCAAAATACTAATAATGGTACATATTATTCAGTAGAAACAGACGAAGGAGAGAAATTACAAGTCCAGGTAAAAGACATCTTTTTATCATCAGATCAAGCGCAAGTATTGAAGGAAGAAATATTTGTGAAAATAAACAATCTTCCATCTACACCTAAGCTTTCGGGCCAAATAACTTTAGATAACATGGTAGATGGAAAACGGCGTTCTAAACGAATTGCTACTCCAACATTTTCAACTCCAAAATCTAAGATATTGGCTAGTAGTTCAATTGATAAAAATATTAGTATATCAGAACCTTCTGTTTCTGGTATAGCTTCTAAAACTAAAAAAAGAGATTCTTCTGAAAATGAGAGTAAATCTAGTGATTCAAATTTGTCTCTAAAAGATGAAATTATACTAAGTGGTGTACAACCAGAAATTATTGGGACACCAAATGAGCAGATTGTAAAAGGACCTCAACATAGAATAAAAGGAAAACCACGAAGTAAGAAAAAAGCTGAGAATGAAGAAACTATAGCAACCTTGGGTCCTATTCCAAGCAACAATTCTAACATATTCAAAGGCATGTCGTTTATTCTTACCTGTGCATCATTGGAAGTACTTGATAGGTTTCAAGCAGACGCTAAAGATTCTGGTTCTGAAACTGGAACAGAAAATGAAGAAGAATGGGTCCGTAGACCATTTGTAAGGGATAGGTTGAAAACCCAAATAGAAGCTGGAAAAGGTAAAATTTATGACGAGTTTGATTTAATACCAAAGGAAGAATATAAAAACACTAAACTGATTACAAATGTGCCAAATGTTACTGCAAAAAATTTATTGTGTCTTTCGGTCGGAATTCCTGCATATAATCATAATTGGATTATACAATGTTGTCAAGAGGTATAATAAATCTTATATTCTCATAAAAATGATAAACGCACTTTTTATATTACATTTTAATTATATTTGATGCTTATCTTTTCAAGGACAAATTAGTAAATCCAGCAGGATGGAGCTTACCTGCCGGATGGAGTTTGGATAAACAATCTTATATTGAAGTTTTTCAAAGGCCTAGTAATAAACCATTAACTCAAGTGATAGTAATAATTCCTATTATAGAATCAGATAAAAAGTTTACATCATTTTGGCGCCAAATATGTGAAAATGCAGGTGCTGTAGTTTTGCTGGTGGATGGTTCAGGTATTATATTTTTCTTATTAACTTTTAGATTATCTTCATATTTAATACGGTTGTATGTACATAGCAATATAAAAAATGTAATAATAACTATAATTAATAAAACGTTAATCCTTACAGAAAGTATGGAAGGATTTGCAGAGGGTACAGTAGTGGTTACTAATCGCAGATGTCCTTCATGGGCAATTACGAAAGCTGGAGAGTGGCAATTACCATTGCTTTCCACAACGTGGGTTGTTCAATGTTTAATTGAAGGCAAAATCTGTCCATATGACTCACAACTACGTTACAAATACAATTATATACAAAATTAAAATCCTTCTTCTCCAGCAAGGTGTTATTGGCCATATCTGTAAGTACAACAAATATAGTTATGAATGGAAAAGAAAAAAACAAATTTCGTTCTTAAATTTCAAATGTTTTGAAATATTCTATTCTTATATATTTCTTTATGTTTATGATTCCTTTGAATTGTATATATATATAAATATATACATATATTAAAATATACGTTTAAATATATATATATATATATATATATATATATATATATGTATCATATATATATATTTAAACCGTATTTTCTAATAATAATAATTAACAGACCAGTTGTGAAATAATGTCTTTTATCAATCTATGCTAATCATATATGATAATTCGCAACATATCTTTGGTAAACAATTTAATTTATCAATAAAATTAAAGAAATTTGAAAAAATGTTATTGTTCAATGATCATCTTGTTGATGAAAATATTTGCTTTGCATTAATTTTTTATTACTGGAACTTATGTCACTTTCTAATATAAAAAGTAAGTTTTTGATAAAATTAAATTCTAATTTCCTTCACATTTCTTCAAGAAAGTACAGAATTGGGAAGTTAGAAATTTAATGGACCTGTCTGTTTTTTCTTAACAGAATCTTTTATTACTTTTCTGTTCATTTCCTGCTTACAAAGATAATATATTATATAGAAAATATATTATATAGTTAAATATTCTCATGAACTTATATATTTGCTTTATGCTTAATAATGAATATTAAAAAGCTAAAGAATTTTCTCCTTTATTTTTCCGAATATTTTCCTTTATTTCGCTGAATCTTCTCTTTTGCATAAAATAAATAATAATTCATAAATTATCTTCAATTTGTACTATTCATTATTTACTTTCTAATTTGAAAACTTTTCAAAATCAAAAAATCAGGAATTTGATAAATATTCCTCTGTATTTATAGTACTTACAGTGTTGGTATTGTTTCTCACAAAGCTGTAATATTAGAGTTTTGTAACATTTTGTATAAAATAAAATATAAATATATATCAATTTTATATGGTGAACGAGTTTATTATAAGGAATGTTTATAATGTCTTGATTGCAAATTGTGTGATATTGAAATGCAACAGTAAATCATGGAAATGAATGAAACATTTATAAATAATTTTCATATAAATATACACATATATATAATTTTACAATGTTTTGTCTATCTATCAATGTTCTTCATGGTGCTTAATACCAATATGGTATTCTATCAAAACAGGAAGTCTTATAAAAGTGTCTTGCAGATATCTGTGACATAAATAACACTCGTATTAGTCCTGTTAATATAAAATAATATGTACAACATGATTAGTTGATTTAATTTTACAACAAATCACAGATGAGATAAGTGTAAATGTTGTAATAACTGTAATATCCAATTAATGTGATATTATATTAAATAACATTTGTTAGTTACAAATAACGAAATGGTATAATCATTTTTGCAATACACGTTATAAAAAAAAAAAAAATGGAGAAATATAATCAGATTTATTAAAATAAATTATTATTTATACAATTCATATTATCTCACTTATCTCATTGTGATTTATATATTATAAATTAAAATATACGATTTATTGTAATCTGACAAACAATGTATAATATCAAATTAAAATATTTGTTATTTTTTTAATTAATGATTATATAGCAGTGTATTTTTTAAATATATAATACACAAGAAATAATACTTATGCATTTATTGTATAAGGTATCATTAAAACGTAATTTTATTTGATATATTATTATATTTACGTAGATATTAATGAAACTTACAGAATAAATTGAGTATTGATGCTTCCTGTTAAAACGATGAAAAAGATATGTGCGAAACAGATATAAACAGACTATTGTAAGATCTTATGTTCTCCAATACTCGAAACTTCAAATTTTTATTGTGTTAAATCCATGCTGCATTTCAAAATTAATTGGTACATCGAGAATAGGTGCACATGTACGAGTGTGTATATATAAGTAAATATACGAATATTTACAATTTCTATTATATAAGTTGTAGCCATTATGTACAATGTCTTTGGGATAAAATACAATGACCTATTTTGTCAAAAAAATTTTATTATTCATCAATAATCCACTAACTAAAAATAATATATATATATATATAAATGTTAAAAATGGATATTCGAAAAAATTATTATTTTGAATTTGTATACGTTACTTGAACTATAATAATTAATTTAATCGATTTATCATTATAATTACTGGAAATGTTATAAGAATATCTTGTTGACAAAAATAATTATTTACATACAAGTTTTATTATGTATTTGCATTAACATTTTTCATAGAACATGTACAAAATATTTGTCTTCACTCTACCTTAATGTATCATAATGTTTTTAAACATTTAATTTACGGATTATACCAATCAAGAAAAAGTAAAGAAAATGACATGACTAATAGGAAAAAAAGAATCCACACTCTAAGTCCAGCATTTCTTTGAATAGCTTGTCGAATCTGTTCATTAGCTTCTTTTACATTTTCAGTAGATCCAACAACTGTTGTCATTAATCGATCAAGATCTTTGTCTTGATCTAGTACTTTTTCTGTAAATATTTCTTGTAATTCAGCTATATGAACTACTTTACTTTCAATTTGTCTGACCTCCTCTGTTACTGTACTAAGTTCATTATATAACTGCTCATTTTCTGACTCAAACATCTGGATATCTTCAGGTGACAATTCTTCATATAAAAGAGTATTAACATCTTCATTAATTTCTTGAACTTTCATGGGATTTGATTTGCCTGAATTGCTCTGATTTTCTGTGTTATTTGTTTTTTCAATTAAATTTGAAACAGACCGTTTATTATCCATGTCCATAATTTTGTTCGATTTTGTATCTAATTCAAATTTAGATATAGTCCTCATTTCGATAGCTCTTTTCACTCGTATAGCTTTTTGTTCTGAATAAATTTTACAAACGTTTTTCAAATAATCTTCAATCAAGAGTAACACGATTTCACGATGTTCCATATTTTGTCTAGAAACTTCTGAAAATGCAATTTCTCTCTTCAATTCTTTAATAAGCTGAGAACAAGTACTCATAATTGTTTGAGCTCCTGCATCAATTTGATCGCGATCTACATCAGTCATGCGTGGTATGTTAGAAAAATAATTCGAAAAATTTAAGTAAGCTTTCCGATTTTCTAATAAAAATTCTTTAAGTTTTGCTATTTGTGCAACTACAGCTTGGGTTTTAACGTAAAAAGCACTTTTATTTTTTGTCTTTTTCAATGGTTTCGTAAAACTAGAAGATCCTAAATTTTTATCTTGTAAACTAACAGTTTTTACGCAGGCTCTGAATAGTATACTGACATCCATTGTTAATATTGATGTATATTACTGCTAATACTTTGAATGAAAGTAACTTCAGTCACAGAAGTAATTAATTATATCTTATGGCTGAAAAAAGATATATTTATAAAAATAATGGTCACCTTTCGAATAAAATATATAAAAATATTTTGATTTCATAATCTACAATCTACATTACTACATATAATTAAAATATTATTTGCAACTCAAGTGACTTAGTTGTGAAACTTATAATATTATCAAAATGATTCACAAAAAAGTCATACAAGAATAATATTCATTTTATTACCTATTCTTACAAATGAATTCCGATATAGTATAATAAATTAAGACCAGCTCATTTCGATTTATCTTAAAACACATAAACATACTAATATATCATATTAATAGAATAAACAGATAATTGTGTGACCTTAATAATTTATATTCGACAAATATTTGTCGTATGAGATTGAACCGACCATATTGTGTTAATGTTGTACGGTGCAACATAACCTAAAAATAATGTTAGCAAGTTAAAAGGAAAAAAGGTATACAAACTTGTGATATGTGATACTAATAAGTAATTACAATTATTCACAAGGCAAAAACTAATAAAATATTAATTTTAAAAGATAATTCTTATTTGTAAAATATTTTTTCATTACTTCCTTAAAAAAATTTAACTAATTAATAGTTATTACGAACATCCGGTTGACGCACCTTGCATTTTGACATTCGATTGTTGTAACTAACTCTGAGAGATGCGAATAAATATAGATGTTAGAAATAATAAACGTCTCGATTTATATCTGATTGTAATTATATTCTCAAGTAAATAGAAAATCTTTGATTTAGATGATCTTATTAAAATCTATGAATCTATAAGATATATGAATGTAGAAATAAATACTTTTATATCATAACTTATAAAAGTTTCAAAAAAAATATAATTTTATATCTTGATTTTTTCTATTACATTATTAAAAATATTACAAGAAAGTGTTCGTTTTATAAAGTATTGTAATTTAGTCGTTAGAGAAACTAATAATAACGAGACATAAATTCCTTGTTTTATACTTTTCGTAGATATCTAGGGACCCTAGATAGAGGAATACGTAATAGCGGAGCGAAATAAGAAGAAATTCTAGTACTATCTAGTATCGAAATGACAAGATGGCACGTCAGCAGCAAAGCGATGTCGATGAATTGTTCGACGTAAAAAATCACTTTTATATCGGTAATTATCAACAATGTATCAACGAAACACAAAAAATCAAAGTACGTATATTATGAAATTTATGCTGGTATTTCTTTTTTACATTGTCAATTTCCAGAAAATTATTTTGCTTTCGCAATCCTACTACTGCATTAGTCTAATTTATTGTTAAATCTAAATATTTTATTTTTTATATGAAAAAATAATATATATATTTTATTAATATTAAAAAATATCTCGTATAACGATAATTCTTTTTTATGTATCAATTTATTAATAGATATATTTAATTTCAATATAATACTAAATATTGAAAAAATTGTTATTTTATTATTCATGCTGTTACTATTATTTCATAAATATTTTATAAATACAAACACATGTTTTTGTAATAACAATCAATTATAAGTCATATAGTATATTTTTGTTTCATGTAAATAGTAAATATTAAATTATCATTTTATAAATTGTTTATCCATTATATCTATACAATTTTTATTATAATATTTTTATACTATTTGTACTTGTATAAAAATGTAATTTAAAAATAGATGATGTATATCAGAATTGTATTTTTCTTTATTTACAGCCCTCTTCTCCAGAGGTAGCAATGGAACGCGATGTATTTTTATATCGTGCTTACATAGCACAAAGGAAATTCCGTATTGTTTTAAATGAAATCAATAATTCATCACCATTAGAATTACAACCATTGAAAACTTTAGCGGATTATTTTGCAAATCCGTCACGTAGAGAAGCAATCGTTGCGGAATTAGATCAAGCAGCAAATCACACTAATTTAGACAATCACAATTTTATGATTGTTGCTGCTACTATATACTATCACGAAAAGAATTTAGAATCTGCTTTACGAGTACTTCGTAATGTGGATCATTTGGAATGTTTAGCATTAACATTGCAAATTTACTTGAAGATGGATCGGTTGGATCTGGCTAGAAAAGAACTCAAAACGATGCAAGAGAAAGATGATGATGCTACGTTAACACAGCTTGCTCAAGCATGGTTAAACATAAGCAGTGGAGGGGACAAATTACAGGATGCTTATTATATATTTCAGGTACAGAAAAAAGATATAGCATTTATTTTTATGTTGTTCTTGTATTTAGTAAAACTACTTAAACGTAAAACAATTTAAAAACATTTATAAAAAAAGAATAGAACGATTTTAAGTACGATTGATTAATTCATTGAGATAGACTGTTATTTGTTAATTGTTTCAGGAAATGATTGATAAGCATTCCAGTACAAGTATGTTGTTAAATGGCCAAGCTACTTGTTTTATTGGTCAAGCAAAATACGAAGAAGCTGAAACAGCTTTGCAAGAATCACTTGATAAAGATAGTAATAATCCTGACACCTTAATCAATATGATTGTCCTTTCACAACATATGGGAAAACCACCTGAAGTTGCAAATCGTTATTTAAGTCAATTAAAGGATTCTCATTTGGAACATCCATTTGTTCAAGAATATTTGCAAAAAGAAATTGAATTTCAAAGACTTAGAAAACAATATTCATCGTCTGCCTAAATTGCAATACATTCAGACTTTGGCATTCCATGGATCGAGTAAAATACAAGTATTAATGAGAATATTGAGTCAGTTTTGAATAGGGCATACTACAGAATGTAGACAATATTTATGGGACAAAGTGTATGAGATTTTGTCACGAGGCTTGATTGAATGATAGTAAAGCAGTTTGCTCTTAAGCAAGAATATTCTGTTTTTATATAAATTTCTATGACATAATCACAGAAATAAACGTACATGTTCAGAGATTTTCCAAAATTAACCTTTTTATAATTAAAGATACTATTGTGATAAGATTGCAAAAAAGTAAAAACAAAAACAAAATAAAAAAAAAAAATGTTTAATCCACATGAACTCAACACCACTCGTGGTAATAATGTTTTCAAAATAAAAGAACCATGTGGCTGCCATTTTACAGTACAGTCAATAAGATATTTCTGATATGCAATTTTTTCATTTTGCATGTATCATCTTTTTTATCATAGAAATTTGCGCGTAGTTATATACATACATACGTGCATATAACAAATAACGTATTGTACTACATGCTAGTTTGCAATAAAGGAAGGCTACAAGCACTTTCTTTTTTATCTTAATATTTCGTTTGCGATAAAAAAATAAAACATGTTAACACAAACACGTACATAACAACTAAAGACAATTGTAGAGTCATAACCGTAATAGGGTCATTAATATATCAACTTAGCGAACAATGTAATTAATACTAGTACAAGTTCGTAACTTTTAAGATAAAGAAGGAGAAAATAATTAGTCGAATTTTGTTGCGTTTTATATATCGTTAATTCAGTACTATCAATTCAATCGTTAGCATAAACCATGTTTAATAGAAACGTAAAAACCATTATTTGTATCGATTACCACATCGTGATTTGATTTTATTTATTGTTTCTTACATATATACATGTATACAAATAGAATTATTTATCATAGTATCTTTGAAGGATAAATGTATATACGTAATTATTTTAAAATGGTAGAAGTTGTGAACCAATATATATGTATATACATATGTTTTGTGTGTGTATGTATATGTACAAGATTTTTTTTTTAATGAAATATCTCGATCGGTATTTCCACATTTCGTTTGTAATGCCATCTAACAAGAATTATTTGAAGCATTCAAAGTCAGTCGAGAAACGTCCATATTACGTCAAAGAATTCGAAAATTTAAACGTATAATCGGTATAATAGAAAGCTTAGGATCGTGCAGTTTGCTCGTGAACGTTGTACTTGTTGCACAAAAAGTATCATTCGTAACTTGCTCAAATCGTGCCTACCTCAGTTCTCATAAAATAAGATAGATTTAATGAAAGAACATCGTTAGAATTGATCATATTGAAATATTTAAATCGTGTTGTTTACGAAATAAGTTTGAACTAACCGAAAGAAAAAGAAAAACTTGTCGAACGATGCATTGTTACATTGAGGACATATTATCATAACATGGCGACTAAAAGCAGGTATTTGTGCACTCCTTATTAGAAAACTTAGCAATGTTATTACGCTTTTGACAGCTTTTATTTTGCTTGTTGTCTCACGTAGAGATTGATTTACATTTGCTACTGCGAGAGCGTTCGTAGTATCGTTAAGCATTTGTACATGTTACATTGTAAGTTTAAAGCGATCATTTTTAAATCTATTATTTTTTTTCTTTTTTTTTTTTTCAAAAGTTTAAATATCTATATTGGGTTTAAAAACAAGTTTCACGTCTAATAGGTAGAAAGTAACGATATTCTCCTTTTTTCTAAATCGACATAACCTAAAATGTTTTAAAGCTAGTTATTACAAGTCTTAGGTTTTTGCAAATTTCAATCAAAGAATCATTGCAAACGAATGTCCTTAAATTTATGTCATGAAAGATAACAAAATTTCATTTTCCTTTCATTAAATATATTTTTATTGTACATCATCTCAGAGAGGTAACAATTAGTTTGTGATATTTATTATGTTATTATTACTTCTTTACATTATTTATGTTAATAGAAAGAATAGATTTACATAGTACATGTAATAATGTTTTCAATTAGAATATCATTTTACTGATTTATTCTAGAATCTAATCTAGCTTGGAAATGTATATCTAAAATAGATTTTTTTTATATTTTCAGGGAATACAAAGGCTTTTGTAAATTATAATTTAGTTAGGAGCGAGTACTCCAAAAGATCCAGTATAATTTGTAATTTAAAAAAACTAAATCTTAGTCAAAATTTATAAATGAAAGGCCTATAGAAAATTCTTTGACAACATTCCATGAATTATTCATAAGTGCACAAAGGACATCAAAATATATAAAGATAACAAAGAACAAGATATATGGGTTTAAAGCAAGAATTTCATGGTTTATAATCATTTATTTAATTTCTTTAACTAATTTTTTGATAATACACCTGCATAAAACTTTATTATGCTGCTAATTTGAATATAATTTAAAAATATAGAAAAAAATATTGCATAGTTTATCTCATTATTTATATTTTGCTTTTTCGTATATTGCTTGTTTTGAGAATACCATGACAAAATATTATTGAATTAAATGGATTTGCTATTTTGATCTTTGGATATTTATTTCATTGCAGTATCATTGTTTGTTTTAATGTTATTATTAAATATAGTATATACTGTGCAATTGTAGTTCGATATATTAATGTAAATAAAAAAATTAAATTTAATAACGTACATATAATAAATATACAAGAGAATTAAGGGGAATGTGCCTAAGTGAAAATAATACAGAAGCAAAGTTATTTGCCTTTATATCTTGTGCCTTGAACATATTAGATATTGCTGTAAATAAAGTTGAATGATTTATAAAGTTATTTTGATTGGGATGTTAAAATAGGTACAACGCTCATTTGTAACACAATTTAGTGTTGCGTTAGAATTATCAAGAGCAAGCTTCTTAGTGCTTTTTAATACTATATTAATTATGTATCACACTATGTATCCACCACAAATGATGGTGCAGATTATGGGTGGCCAACATGCGAGTGGACAATATCTATCAACGCCAACACAAATGGTACATATTAATAGTACAAATGTATTATCACCGGCAGAATATACACAGTATATACCTGATGTGTCTGGCCATAATAGGCATCATATGATGCAGGTATGTATATAATATTCATAGCTTTCAGCAAAAAAAAATCTCTGCTTAATGTGCATCATTATAGTAATACTAGGTTTTAGGGCTTTTTCTCAAAATTGTTAACTATTATTAGTTTGTAATGATTTGTGGTTATTATATATAATAAAATTTTTACAATTGCTTTGCATTGGTAGCAGAAATTAGCATTATTATTTCTCTCTCTTTTTTGATTGTCAAGAAATATTATTAAAAAACTGAACAATGCTTTTCAGACTGGAAGTTATCCATTGGAATTATTGCAATTAATGGGTGTTGAAATTCCTTCATTGCGGCACATAGATTATGTCAGTAATGTAGGTACTGGTTCTGGTTCAGGAAACTGGCCAAGGCGAATTATTCCGCCAAACAATACTTCCCCTCTACAACCGCCCTTGCATCTAAATTTTAGACCATCAAATAATAATTCAATAAAGAAACAACATTGGAGTAATAAAACAAGTAAAAAAAGTTCGTATAGAGAAAACTTTTTGTATAATGATAAATATAATAGTGACAGTGGCTTTAGTTCCCGTTCTCCAACCCCCAGTAAATATCAAGCTGATAGTAGCCAGAATGAAAGTTCAGATGAACGGGATTCTATAACATCTTCAATTGAGCGAGGAATCAAGTAAGCAGTGTACAAATATCTAATAACTTTTATTAAAAGAGATGATAAACTAAATACAAGATGTAAAAAATAAAATAACTCATTACCTTTTTGTAGAAAGTTACATAGAGTGCAATCAGACTATAGTATTGTAAATAATAAAATTACAGAAGAGGGTTTTATTTCAAGTGCCTCAGCACATCAATTTTATCAAAATCAACGACCCGTTAATTATTATCCTGCTTTTTCAACTCCCAGATCATTACAAAATTATCAGAATAAAAGGAGATATCATACAGGTGATTAGAAATTAACTTATTTCTATATAGTTATAAGATCAAAACTTTCTTTTTATTTTAATTAGCAAAAATTAATTGTATAGGTAAAGGTAGTCCACCCCCTCAAAGATCTCAACGGGGTAAAAAATTCACAGGAGTAATATTACCAGGTTACAGTATGTTCCCTAGGTGTTACACAGCTCCAGATCGATTTCTCGCTAGATCTCATCTTATTGAAGTAAATTACACACCAGCTGATTTAATAACTGGAACCGTGTGGGACAAACTTTCGCAGGATATTTGGAAGAAGTTTATTACAAATCAGCAAACTGAAGTTGTTTATAGAAATAAAATGAATCTTTGGAAATATCTCTATGTTTTAATAAAGGTAAATTTTCCAAAATCAATGTAAAAAAATAATAGTTCCTCTGATAAAAGTATTAAACTCTTAACGAAGTAGACGCATTCATTGTAATAAATACTATGTTGATTATTTTTAGGGAACATTTCCAAAATATGGATTATTTTTGGTTGGTTCAACAATGAATGGTTTTGGATCTGACAATAGTGATGTAGATATGTGCTTATTAGTGAGACATACGGAAATGGATCAAAGAAACGAAGCTATTGCCCATTTAGAACAGATATTAAGGTGTCTCAAACGATCTGGTAAAACTTTCTCTAATTTATTGATATTTTTAATGATGTCTACATTTTGTCAGAATGAGCCTAATTAGAAATTTGTATCGTTTATTTGTATTAGATATTATAACACAACTTGAACTTATACAAGCAAAAGTTCCAATCTTGAAGTTTCACGATGCTATGCAAAATTTAGAAGTTGATCTCAATTGCAATAATGCTGTAGGAATACGTAATACTCATCTCCTTTATTGTTATTCTCAAAGTAAGTGAATAAGTGTGAGTAAATGTATTTTTATTAACAAACTCAGTGTGTATACATATATTTATATGTATTTTACAGTTGACTGGAGAGTAAGACCTTTGGTTCTAGTTGTCAAATTATGGGCTCAATGTCAAAATATAAATGACGCCAAAAACATGACGATATCTAGTTACTCTTTAGTTTTAATGGTCATACATTTTCTACAATGTAGGTTTTTTTTTTTTTATAAAAGAGTAATTATATTTTTACAAAAAATTATTTTAATACATCATCGTATAAAAGTAAATGTTATATATCGTAGGTGGCGTCAATCCTCCAGTTCTTCCATGTTTACATTCTTTATATGTAGGAAAATTTGGACCGCATACAGATATTCATTCCATAGATATTAATGAGAAATTAAACATTCCACATACATGGTTTTATCCTACAAATCGTCAATCGCTCGGAGAACTTTTTGTAGAATTTTTTAGATATTACGTCACATTCAAGTGAGTTATCCCGTATTTTATATAATTTTACTAATATTTTTAGATATAACACATGTGATAGAGGAGACAAAATTGATCAGTTTCAGCCAATATGCAATTTCTGTACGTTTGGCACGTAAAATACCAATAGACGAATGTAGGAGAGCACGATCGTTAAAAAATGATCCACATCAATGGAAATGTCTATGTATCGAAGGTATGTAGATGTCCTTGAGGAAAAATTGTTTCTATTAATACATAATGTATATGTATGTACATATATATTTTTCTAAATGTCTAAATTCATTATATTTTACAGAACCATTTGATTTGACAAATACTGCTAGGTCGGTGTATGACCCAGATGTATTTGCAAGAATCAAGCAGATATTTGATTGTACCTACCAAAAACTAAAGGAAGGTCATAATTTAGCAAGCATCTTTGTCAAAGTTAATACTATATCATCTTTTGCTATGACATAATGATATCCTAAATATTAGTGCTTAAGAATATAGGCACTATGTAGGATAATCAGGTGCTTCCACATATTTTGCGTTAGCAATGATCCTCTTTTAAGCTAGAGGTATTTTGAATATTTGTCACCTAACGGTGTAAGAAACGATATACACTGTGATGAAATAATTCTGAGCTTGTCTCAGTTCAATGTGATCATACTTGTGATAATAATTTAGCATGAATTCATCTTATTTCATTGATGTGTTAAGAGTAAAACTGCAAATAGTGTCCCTTTTTTTCTCTATTTTGTCTGCAATTATTTTCTATGAAAATCTCAGATTATTTTTTATACATCTTTGATATCATTTCACTCCTAATATGATCGAATATGAATTATTTTGGTGATATTTACGTACATACTCTTTAAATATTTTTCATTATGAGAAAAAGGGATATAAACATATAGACTGTGAAACGCTTCCTAAAAAAAGTATTAGTTATGTGAAATGTGAAATGAATAAATAAGTTTATCCTGATGTATATTAAAAATTATATAGTGCGTAACAGAAGAAACATGTTACTTTACATAGAAATCTTTTGCATCATTAAACGAAGCTGTGGTGCCTTGTGTTTATCACTTTTTAATAACTAAGATCTCGTGCGGTGCCAGCCAATTCGATAGTTTCGTTAAGATTTGTCGTAGACAAAATTACAGAAATATGGACAAGACTTACTCTGCACGTGTGTTCTAATGTCGTCTCGGCATTAATATAGAATATTATAAATTTTTGCTGAAATTAATTTATAAAAATTAAAAACAAAAAAAAATATAAATGAGATATAGCGTAATATTTATGTATACTGCAGAGAAAGTTCTACATATATAAAAGTAAAGTGACACTGTAACGAAATTGTGTTATTAAGCGAAATATCGAAAAGAAAGAGGAAAAGAAAGAAACAGAAGAAGAAAGAAAAAAAGAAAGAAAGAGAGAAAGAAAGAAAGAAAGAAAGAAAGAACCAAAAAAAAAACAAAAAAGAATAAAACAAAAAATGGTACTTATTAATATAAAACGTTACTGCCTACAATACAGAGTGCACTAGTGTAGGATGTAACAATAGTTATAAAGTAATTATTTTGAAACTATTATAACAAAATAAAACAAAACAAAACAAAAAAAAACAAAAAAGTAAAAGAAAAAAACATTTTTAAAGAAGAAAAAATATTTTGGAAATCATAAAAAACATGCAGGAAATTAAATTGCGTTTATTATGTTTAAGTTTATCGCGTCTTGTTAAAGTTAAGTTTAATGAATACATCATAGTAATAATGAGATATAAAATATTTTTTAAATCTATACAATGGAATTATAAGAACCTATTGGGTTGATATGCGATATTATGAAGGAAAACAATCATATTCTTATTTATTATGGTGTATGCATTAATAACTGAAACAATCGCATAAGATTTAATTGACTTTCTCTTGTTAATTTGCTTCTATTATATCTGATTAGGTTTTATTTTTTTGCCTAATTGAATTTCTAATTGGTTATTCAAAATGCTATCTAAAACTCTGTATACATTCTATAATAACTTCAGAATGTCGAACAACTAGATCTAATCAGATACGTGTGGTGGTACAAATGTTATATCAAATATTTTCAATAATTATTCATATATATATATATACAAAAGTTCCTATAAAAAATAAGATGGATAAATTTCAAGGCACCTATGTTAATTATATCCATTATATAAAATCTATTCATATGTTGATATAAGCATATCATACCTCAAATTATTGCATCTTCTAAGACGAAGAGTTGCATTAAAATATTCTAGTCTTATACCTGACTAGTTCGTCTTCATTTAAATTAAATTAAATCAATATTATATTAGACAAATTATATTATATAAAAGTGAAATTTAAATTATAAAAAAATAATTATAAAAATTATAACAATGAACATCTTCGTTATTATATCAAATCTGTTTAAACATTAAAAAATTTTGGTCATATGTAATTGCTCTACTTAACTGCTGTAAAAGTTATATATTCACATTCATGTGATACTAATATTATTGATTATTATTTTTTTTTTTTTTAACTATCATGAAATTATTCGAAATTTGATAAATTTAGTAATATTTCATTAAATATTCTGATAAATTTTTTTGCCGGATAATGTATACCATTCCGACCTAAGTGCCAAAATATTTTCTAAAAGATAATATATACATATATAGATATATGTATATATATATATATATATATATATATAAATATGTATATGTATATGTATATGTATATTTACAGATATGAAAAAAATTGTACAAATGATTAAACGAAAAATATGTAGAAAAAATATTCGGTATATAACTATAATTTTCAATTATAAATATTTCTTCCACATTCATACATGTATAGAGAAAATATTTTTTTCAAATTTCTTATAGTGCATCATCAGTAAGTAGTAGCAAACGTCTAAAATACAAATAATAAGTTAAATTTTTGTAATCTTCATTTTCTTGTTAAATAAAAGCAATCTACATGTATTTCTACATGCATAAATTATTTTATTATATTTCCTAGTTTGCAACGAATGCAAAATTTGATAGTTTTCAAACGAACGAACAGAAACTTTGTAATTGAAGAAGTGGATAAGTTAATAGACTAATAACTTTAAATGAAAAAATGACAAAGTATATTTTCAAATCAAATTTATTTGTACCATAAGAGTTTACAATGAATTTCCATATTATAATCTGCAGTTAGCGGTGCGCTGTTGGTCGGAGAGAAAAAAAAAATAATAATTTTGTAATGCATAATACAGATAATTTCTTACTGCGATATAACCAATTCATTACTGCCAGAAGCTAGAGCATAGATAGATAATAGAAAGAGAAAAGCAGGGGTTCAGAAAAAAACAATAATAGATGACCGATCACAATGAATAAAAGTTAAATGATATTAATCAAAATATCGTAACGAATAAAATAATCTAGAATGCTAAATGAAGAATGTTTATATATTATGATGAACGAAAATAATATTAAAAATTTTCTATAATTATTTTATAATTATTTATGCATTTTTTTTTTTTTTAATTACTCAAAACCGCTTAAATAAAGCACTAATAGAAATCAAAAATAATATATAATACAATACGTACTAGGGTGTATTTATGATGAATTCTACGCCATGACATTGTGTGTTGCATTATTATAAAGGAAAAAAAGTCAAAATTCGAACAGAAGATATATCGCATGTGTAAATATTCTGTGACCCCTGCGGCAAATAAATATTGAAATAACAGAAAATTATACGTATTGATTGATACGATTGGAATAGAATTCCCCGCGGTTAGCATAATGTTTTTATGTCACGCCGAGTTTGTGAGAAGGGATGACGTTCATTCGTGATGATACAGAAGTGTTGGCTTCATGCTGTCCAATGATGATTAAATCAGCGATTCTAGCCGATCCAGATATCAAGACAATTTGGTGGTAGTCGTTACGTGCCATATATTCTTCAGTAATGATAATCGTTCTTTGACAAATCCCAAATCTCGTTCACAGCTCACCAGTAAAGCCAGATAAATCGTAACTTCGTATCTCTCGTTGGAAATAATTCTACAAGCATCTTGCGTATACTCGATGTAATAACTGATTTGCTTTCTTTTACCTTGGTCTCTTGACTATTGTCTGTACGTCTACTCTATGCAGGTATATTTGTATATGCGTGTTTGTTTTCTGTATACGTGCCCATATATCAATATGAAAATTGAAGGAACTGAATATACTACAACGTTATTACTTGCAGGATCGTTAGCTTCGCCGGTTGCTGTGGTTCTTTCGTGATGATAATTTATTATTATTTTTTTCTTTTTTTCTTCTCTTTTTTTTTTTTCCTTTTTCCATACGATTCGAAATACTTGAAGATGTTAGCAGTATCGTTTTCTTCAGAGATATTCATCGTTATTTATAACGTTGTTAACTTATATTGGCACACTTTTCGAATTTGGTCAAGTCATGAAGCTTTACACGTCCCATTTTTTCTCCTGTTTTTATTTTTATCATTTTTTTTATTACTTTTTTTATTTATTTATTTTTTTTTGACTTTTTAATCCTAGCGTCACTCGATCCCCGCGATAAAACGGTCCGTTCACGGTAAACGCGTGTCACGGTGATTGGTAATATTCGTTGTCGTCTCCCAGTTTTAGATGTTTTCTGTTTCTTTGTCGCACTATTATAACCAGCGGTTATTATTCATTTCCATCATTCGACGAGTAATCGTTAACGACGGCGACGGCGACGGCGACGGCGACGACGACGACGACGACGACGACGACGAAGACGACGACGACGACGACGACGACGACGACGACGACGACGACGAAGACGAAGACGACGACGACGACGGCGACAGACTTCCTCCCTTAAATCCACTTTTACGCCGACGACTCCATGCATATACCATACTCGATCGCCGAGCCGTTTTACCGTTTTGCGCAGTTAGTGATTTGAGTTGTTGGTCGAAGAAGAATTGGTCAAACGAGCCTTCAGTCGCTCCCGCGACGCTGCATGGCAATTGCGTTGCTCAGCCGTATGGTCTTGGCTCAGTATGGCTGGGAGAATTGTCCCCCGGCTTGTGACTGACCAGATTGATAAAAACCACTTCTATCACCTTGATAAGTCGAATCTTGGGACAGCAAGCCGTCCATTTGTGATTGAAATTCCCCTACCGCGAAAGAATCCTGAGAAAGTTCTGCCTGGCTTAAACCAGGCTGAGAAAGACTGAATCCCGGTTGCGACATACCTTGAGTCGTGCCTTGAGTCAACGGTAAACCTGGTTGGCTATAAGGTTGTGTATTTTGTTCGGTTTGACTTAGCTTACCCATACGCGCGCCAGATTTGTTTTTAGATGCGGCCGTGCCACGTCTGTTTCGTTGATTCTGTCTTGCTTGTAAAGCCTGTTGATGCTGATTGTAGAAACGCGGAGGTACGTGGGCCATGTTCATAAACATACCCACTGGTACCGGTACGTTATTCATAGCAGCTTGAGCTCTTTCAGGACTTATGTAACTTATGGTGTCGTGGGTTCTACTGAAAATATCCAGAGGCACGTTTCTCTGATAATACGGATTGTGATTTTGAGTGCCGTTAACTTGAGTACCCGAACGATCGTATACCGAGCCAGGAATCAAAACTTCTCTGGCATCGTACATGGATGTCGTCATAAAGTGCGAGCCTGGATTCGCAGCATTAACAAGCTTTTTCGGTTTAGCAAACTGTATCATAGATTCTTTCAAATTGTTCAACGGGCCCTCTACAAGGACTTTTTGTTCCTTGTAAAAGCTCAGCAAATGATTCCAAAGTGGTTGCTTCGAAAGCACCTTTGGATTTCCTACGATAATGATTCCGTATTTTGCACGAGTCAACGCAACGTTTAATCTTCTAGGATCGTTTAAAAACCCTATACCCTGATGTTCGTTCGATCTTACGCAAGACATTATTATTATATCCTTTTCGCGCCCTTGAAAAGCATCGACGCTTGCGACTTCTATTTCTTGATATAGTTTAGAATGCAGCGAACCTTGATATTGCATGTATTGCACCAAGTATGCCCTTTGCCCTTCGTAAGGTGTTATCACACCGATTTGTTCTGGTTTTACGCCACAACGTAAAAATCTTGTTGTTATCTTTTCTACGTTAGATGCTTCTGTACGGTTCAAGTAAGACGTACCGCTACCAGCGATTTCTTCTTGACCTTGAGTCACGTAGAAGAACATGGGTTTGTCAGGAGCAGGCCAAGGAAAATCTATCTTTAATAATTTTCTTTCGTCGGCACATACTCCATTTTGAAGGGAACCTTCGTAAAAGAAGTTGGACGGGAAACGAGACAAATCTGGATGCATGCGATATTGCACCTCCAAACGGAAAGGTCTGATGCCAAGAACGACCAATCTTTCAAACAGCGATTGGGAAAGCCCAGCTCTCGCTGCCTTTTTACACATAACGACAGGTCCTAATTGACAATGATCTCCGACGAGAATTAATTGCTTAGCACCGAGGACGACAGGTACCATACATTCTGGTTCCGTCGCTTGCATACTCTCGTCTATAAGTATAGAGTGAAATTTTAGTCTGTGCAGTCTCGGATCACCCGCGCCAACGCAAGTGCAACATATTACGTCAGCCGCCTCTAACAATTCCTTTTCGGCAGCTTTCTTTAAAAGCCTGTAACGTTTTTCATCTACGCTCGATAATTCTCCCGTTTCGTCTTTCAATTGTTGAAGCTTTTGCAATTCTGTATTTGTTTCCATATTTTTTATTTGATTGTGCAATGCAAGAAAACTCACGGGCGAATCGATCGCCTCTCGTGATTTTGCACAAAGACGTACGACCTTTAAGTTGGATTTATGTACCTTCTCAGTAAGTTGATCGACTGCGGTGTTAGAAGGTGCACAAACGAGAACTGGACCTCCGTTTTGTTTTACTAGCTGATAAACTATTGTGGCGCTAGTTACAGTTTTTCCTGTACCAGGCGGACCTTGAATCAAAGACAAAGGTCGTTGTACAGCGTGTTTCACAGCGTATACTTGGGATCGATTTAAATCTGGCAAGTTAGGAGCACTAAAATGTTTCGGAAGATGACAACGAAATAGAACTTCTTCTACTTCGTGACCCAACAATCTATGATATATATAAGCTGATACGGACGTATCATCCACAGCAAATTTTCGTAGTGCTAGTTGCATCCTATGGAAGAGAAAAAAGTTTTTAAATATATCCGGATTCCACTGCTCGGTTATTTAAAGTTATAATTTTAAGATGTACCAACCGATCGAAGCTCGTGCTTTTCCAAATGAAATCGACGACAAAATTACTGATGCACTCCGTAGGAGCGCCTGCGTTATTTTTCAATTCGATACCGACTTCCTCTCCGTAATTGTCAGGAATTTTGATAACATGGCCAATACCAGACCATGGTTTGTGAAGTTCTCCCAAATAACGAAGTCTTAATTCATCTCCGTGCATTAATTTCATGTCACCATCCGTTTTAGCTAACATAAAATATGCTATTGTCTTTTTATTCAAACCTACATCCCACCGTACTTCGATATTTTCTTGAGTTTGCGATTCTTTTAAACGCTTGTCATAATCGGCTTCTAACTTTACGAGCGGGCCAAATATATTCTGATATTGATACCCATCCTCATAACGTAACAAGACCTGTTGTGGTTCTTCATCTACGCCAGGCTTCTCAAGATCTTGGAAAGTTGCGTCGACGTTGTCCCGCCACAATTCTTCCAATTTGTTAATCTGCTGGGCAGAGATTTGTCTGGCTCTTAGCTGTTCCTGTTCTGATGGTATCTTTACAAGCCATGCTAAGAAACTACGATCTTCTATCAAAGGTTTCCATTGTTCTTGATCCCTGATTGTTGTATATTAAAATGCGTTAATTAATATCTATTTTATACGCACTTTATCTTCAGATAAAATAAAGTTAACGTACCAATTCATATCTTTGAGGGAGCTTTGGGCTGCACAAGGTTGTCGGCACAATAACACGACAACAGAATCTGCTTTAGCTGGTATAAAACCAAGAACAAATACATTTCTAACTGCACAGGAATAACATTCTAATACAGTTTCTCCCAATGGTCCATCTCTATTAACAGTAATTAAATGAGTAAACGAACGATCGAACAGATCAAATATAACGAATAGTATAGACTTATAAGCACCTGTGCAATGTAACTTCTTTGTGCTTTGCTCGAACAAGGTGATTGATAATGTGGGAACCTGATGTATTGCCTCGTCCATTGCAGAACCATTTACGACATACGTTACACATAACAACACAAGAAGCTTCATGAATTCCACAATATTTGCACGCATGTTCTGGTAAATCACGGTTATAATACGCCTCTTCTTCTTCCTCTTCAAACTGTAGTTCAGCAAGGCTTTGAGCAGCTCCAGAAATTTTTAAGTCCAGTGACGAACTACCGCTTGTTCCATTAACCTATATCAAAACAAATATTTTTATAAATCTCGCACAATTGCATTACAAAGTTCATTAATCTTTTTAAATAATTTTATTGTTTTGTCATAACGAATATTTTTACTTTTTAAACGTAATGTCGTCAATTAAATAAGCATCTGATACATTTTACGTATCATCCAAATATAAACATTGCCATTAAAAAAAGAAACAATATAATATCCTTAGCACGCAAGAAAAAATTCTTTTATGTACATTCCGAAGATTCAATCTCATAAGATTACATTGACATAAAAAAAATCATTTCTTTTGTAACCATTAATCAATGATTAATCGTAGTAAAGAAAAACATAAACGAAAGGTTCATAACGTTCAAGGTCATATCGCCGGGAGCAAAATGAAAAAAAAAATAAATAAAAAAAATAGAGAGAGAGAAAGAGAGGACCATCAAAAAGAAAAAGATATATCCTTAAGGAAATAATGATAATGAAACAATACTGGATGAATGATCGTTTGGAAAACAGAATCGCACGAGTACCATATCGTCACGTTCGTTCCATGGCACATACAGTTTTATTCGTAAATCAAGAATGAGGTTATGTCTTCACCGCATGGTTGTCTTCGGAAAGAACATTTAGAGTAATGATTTGAAAAATGCATTAGAAAGGAATCGTAAGGTAAACGTACGGATAAGTGTAATATAGTAAAAAACCAACCTGTATAGGCTGACTCGGTTGACTTTGAGCCGCATCGTGTTGCGAAGCCTGTGTCTGGCTTGGCGATGGTAAAGTAAAGTCTGTGAAATCAAATTCACTTCCTTGAGTATCGGCACCGATTAAATCAGCTTCTTCGGTATCAAGGAACGTTAGGGTTTGGCTACTTGGCCCATAAGCATCGACGCTCATCCTGCTATACGATCCGACACGACGTCGTCTTTTTTATCGTTCCTAAAGAGAGATGTAAAATTCGAGACGCGCTCGTTTATCGAATTGAACGGTTAACGTCGATTTAGAGAACGTCACGAGGTGAACACACTTATTCGTATTTTCTAAAGAAAGTTCTATACGATCGTAAGAACGTACGTACAATGCCAGACTCTCGAAGCACTTCGATGAACGAGGCCACAAATCCTACGCCATACTTTGTCTCGCGCCCACCAACACACACACACACACAGGCGCGCGCATAGCGTAGCACTTATACATGGATATATAAGTTTTGTCTTTTCGTGCCACCGTCATTCGTTGAGTATTACGTCATCAGCTGATTTCCAAAAGTTCTAAGAATTACTTGTCTGAATGAAAATCGGATTTGAGATTCTTTTATAAACGGACGTTGATTGGACGTTTCTCCTGTTGAATTCTTTTTTTCTTTCCTTTGTTTCATAACTACATACGAATTATTCGAATTTACGATTATCATTTTAATATCGTAATTATATGATAGAGAGAAGAACGTAAGAAAGAAAATGTCGGTGATATTTTTAATATGCTAAATTTGCGACTGTGGTGAAAGCGATGTCGAGCTCGAAGATGATTGGTTGAAAGCGTAATACTTCTCGTTCGGCGGGCTAAAATCAGCACGCTCATTGGTCGCTCGATTCTAGGCGGTGCTGTATGCACGTGTGTTACGACCGTGAAGTTTGCATAACGTTAAATTGACGAACGCGCGCGAACTATACTTTCAAATTCACGGTGCAGTGATACATTTATAAGTTGTGTCTTTCTTTTGTTTCGCTTTTTTTTTCTTTTCATTAATCAAACGTTTTAATATTTGTGTATTCTACAACTCAACGATTTCGAAGATACATATCTTCAATCCTTGGAATAAATTTCTTCGTTACAAAAATGAATTGCTAACCTATCATCGAAAAAAATGTAAGTTGATTAAAATCTTTTTACATAGAGATTTATTCGGAAAATTAACAAACAACTATCATAATTTCGCTTTCGCAGCACATTTATTGTCATCTTTTGATATATTATGCGTAGATACACATAATTATATAACAATGTTGGAAAAGTATATATATGTATATACATATAGATATATACATATAATGCGTATATATATATATATATGTATGTATATATATGTATATGTGTTTTATATATATACTTAGTACATACAAAATAATAAATACAAATGACGTATATGTACAAGTATCGTAATAGCTTTCTAAAGCTTCTTATAATCGTAACTAAAAGACGCAACTTATGTATTATTTGTTTATCGGTGGTAAGTGTAAAAAGTTGGCTACTTATTATTTATTAATAAGAATTTATGACGATGTCAATGTATTTATTCTTACGATGCATACATATATATATATATGTATGTATATGTATATATGTATATATGATGTATATATATATATATACACACACACGTATATATTTGTTTTTTTTTTGTTCTTTTATATTCCATTCAAGTTCTTCATATATAGTATTTACTTGCAAAGATTCTTCTTTCTTTCTTTCACGAGATGCGTAAGAAATGTCTGAAAAATCAGTCTTATGACGAGATTCATTGTCGAGAAATTATGATTGATCAAAGTCGTGCTTAATTTTAATATTTTAAGTTCGCTTAATTTAATAATATTTACACGTAAACGTTACTTATTCTATATAAATCGATAGAAATCGTTTGACGCGATCGATCGTAATTATTTTTATTTTTCAAACGTTTCTCGAGATTTCATATCGTTAAATATCTATGATAAATACGATAATGTAACAACGTCTATCTGCATGTGTTATTTCTAAAAGAGTTCTTATTTCCATGAACATTTTAAATATTTCATTCTTAGCGTGTGAAACTTCGTTGTACACGATATTCTTCTATCGTTCCATTTTTAAATAATTACGATATTAACGAAGTTGTATTTTATCGGGAAAATATACATATTACGTATTCGATAGATATTTTTACCTATATTGGACTAAATAACAGGTATTGCACTTCAAATTCACCCTTTTGCTAAACAAATTCATTCGATGTCATCGTACTAGTTTGTTTTTCTTACGATTATTAATAATTTTATCTATGATTGATAACAATACTGTTAGATTTTGACAATGCGTTGCAATATTATAAATTGATTATACTTGTTATTATTAAAGCTTAGTAAACATGAAAAAAAATATTCATTACAAACACTTGATTTGCAAACGGGTGAATTTGATTTGCAAAAATTGAATTCGAATTGCAAAATCCGTATGTTTCTTGAATGTTTAATTCAAGATCTCGACGTAAGATCATTATTATATAAAACAAATATCAGTAACATCGTGATGATAATATTTTGTCGAAAGGATAGAACTATTGTACAGAACTTGATTATACGAAAAAAAAACAGAAAAACAAAAATAGAAAGTCTTGAAAAATTTGATTGAAAAATCGATTATCGGTAATGTTTTTCGCATAAACCGTACTGGAGCCCAATATCTCGTATTTGTAGGATTACGAGCGCGTTTTATAAAATGGCACGTTCAGCTCGTAGATTCCAATAGGCTTTATCCGGTACAGAAATGCTAGCGGTCATGGAAGATCAATAAAGAGGATTCGGTGAATTCCTTTGGAAGTTACTTTGTTGATTCTGGTTTTGTTGAAGAGGCCCTGCTGGACTGGGTCTTCCTTGATCACGATATTGAGGTGGTCCAGGTGGTCCATTAGGTGGTCCGGATGGACCAGGAACTTTACCATAATTTCCTCTGGTCGAACCTTGATAGCTACCATAAGCAGAATCATCGCTACGTCTTGATACATGACCGTACATGCTTTCGGGTCTCCTCGAATTTGCTGCGTTATCAGAATTGGTTGAGAGTGTGCCATTTGGATGTTGTTGCTGTTGCTGTTGCTGAGATTGTTGTTGTTGTTGTTGTTGTTGTTGTTGTTGTTGTTGCTGCTGCTGCTGTTGTTGTTGCTGCTGTTGATGACCTTGCGTAGAGGATTGACCGCTCTGTCCAGATTGATGCGAGCTTTGACTACTCGGTGGTGGTACAGGTGCTCTAGCATATATACTAGATCCCGTCGACATACCATAAATTCCATTCTCCCGCGTACTCAGACTCGTCGATATTCCTCTAATGCCGTATATACTCTGCGTACATTGTTGCAATTGATTCTGCATGTTTTGATTGGTACTGTTGTGATTTTGGGATGATTGATTGGGACCAGTTACCGGTTGTTGCCCATCCCTTCCTGCATTCTGAGTTGAGGATTGTCCTATTCTCATAGGATAAAGACTTTGAGCTGGTACAAGTGGACCTGGTTTCGGTATCATCAAACCGTCCCGTGGACCGGACGTCGATTTAGCGTAAACGCTTTGCGAACGATTCAGATTCGCTCTTGTTAGAGGTGGAGATTTGCAATAGAGAGACTTGGTGCCCCCGTAGATCGATTCTACGCGTTCCAAAGCCGTCGGTGGTGCACTGTAGATCGAAGAGGAGGCACCGGCGACTGGACGATAGGTAGCATAAGCTCCTGGAAACTTTGGCCCGCTTGGTTTGTCCAAGTCATCGTAAGTGTCCTCGTCCGATCTCATCGATGAATTATCACCGTCGTCCATCTCGCGAGAATCTCTCGATCTTCTCGGACTGAGAACGTATTCGTGAAGCAATGCCGCGACGGCACCACCTGATATCGGACCGACCCAATAAACCCAATGATTCTCCCAACGATTCATTACAAAAGCAGGTCCCAAAGCACGTGCTGGATTCACGAACGGACTCTGTAATTAAACGGTAAAGATAATGTAAGTTATAATGCATTAACATTTCAGTAAATTTCACAATTAAAAAAAAAAAAAGAAGAAATAACGACGTGGAAACTTTGAAGTGTTGCAACATCTCTCTCTTTTTTTCTTACTTTTTTTTTTTTTTATTTCTATCTCTATCTCTATCTTTTTCTTTCTTCTTCTTCTTCTTCTTTTTTTTTTTTCTTTTAAAACGAAAGTTGGTATTTAATATGTGCATGGTAGTTTCGGTATTCTTTGGATCGTAGAGGTTCATTGTACACTCGTTCCGGAGCAGGTGGGACCGGGATCAAGTTCTCCTAGTCTCTCTCTGTTGCTCCTGTTGCAGTCACGGCAGGTGCTCTCAAGAGACGCGGACGTCGCACCGATTCGAAAGACGTTCGGGGAGAGAAATTTTTGATAGACTGGTTACGGAAGAAAGAGAGAAAGAATGTCCTATTTTCAGATACTTTAGTATATATTTTAGTGCATTCGTGCGGTATATTCACGCGACTTAATAGTATATATATATATATATATATATATATATATATATATATTATCGATAATTATATCAATTCTGATGCATGATCGATTTTTTTTTATTTTTTAATACCATGTAATTATCATTTCATACGTCATTCGGATAAAATAAGGTCACGTAACGATTCGAAAAATTTCTCTTTACCATTTATCGAATAATATATGTACTGTCGATGATATCTTACTCGTATTAAAAAGAAAAAAAAAAATATATATATATATATATATATATATATATATATGTATACACGCACAAACAAAACAAAACAAAAGTTGCTTACCGAAACGAGAGTTGCAGCTGTATATGCAGCACCCAAAACGCCGGCTGACTTCGAGGAGATTCCAATGGATAAAGACCTTGATGTCTCCGCAGCAAAGTGGGCCAAAACGATAAGAACCGAAAGTGCCAATTCGACTAAAAGTCTTTCGATAGGTCCGCTGATACGTCCGGGTGATGTTAACGTTTGCGTATTCGCGGGTGTTGTAACGCTGAAAGTAAATGAATTTTCGCTTATTAACATATTTTTCTCTATCAATCAAAAAAAAAATTATTACTTCTTAATTAACAATAAAACTGTCTCTCTCTTGCGACCTATATTTCTTACGTGTGTCAATTTGATCGGTATTTGAAAAAATGAAAAAAAAAAAAAAAAAAGAAAAAAAAAAGAAAAAAAAAGAACGAAAGAAAAATATTCACACGTTCGTCCTTTTTTATTCATTTAATGCATTTTACATAAATAAAATTAATTAATCACATCAAATTTTATTAATTATTATTTCATTAAACGATTACTTCGTTTATGAATTTGGATTTTACTTATTATACCGATGTAACGATTATTTTTTTTCTTATATCATCGAAATATATGTATCCGTCTAATTAACAATACTCTATATAGAATAGAAATTTATAAAAATCTATTTGGATTTATGCGAAATATTTCCTATAAAAAGATATACCAACTATCGATCCGATTCTATAACTATTCTATTCTCACATATGGCATCTATGATAGTTAAGAGTTATGATAGTATGTATAAGTTACATGACCACGTGATATAATATACAATGATTTTTATATATATATATATATATATATATATATAAAACGCGTTGGACCCTCTAATAAAAGCCTCCTGCTGATGTAAATCCGTCCCAATGGTATAATGTTTATATTAGCTGGTGCATCATCTAGCCCCCTTGGCCTTCATCCTATCCATTCTCTATCTCTTTTTCATTTTTCCATCATGGCGCGTGAAAACCCGTCAATTTTCTCAGTCTATATAATCATACGGGGTCGTAACGACGTGACCCAGAGTTGGACCCTTCGATTCCCTTATTGAGATTCATGCAGATTCGTTTCCCTTTTCTCTTTCTTTTTTCAATTACATTATCTATCATCTTTGTTTATTCCATCAGTCGAATACTTTTTAAATCGGATATTAGAATAATCGAAATGTCTTTTTTTTTTTCTACATTGAAATTAATAATCAAATTGTTCTGTAGTTTTTGTTTTTGCAATATTATATTTTGTACAATTTCTTTTATTTATTTTTTTCTTTTTTCTTTTCTACCCCAATAAAACCATGTAACTTTGAACTCACATATCTATTTCAATTCGATTTTATTTGTTCTTCATTTATTTTTACATAGCCACGAAGAGATAGTTATAGCGTTAGAATATAAGAAAAAGTATAAGAAAAAAGTAATATAGTAATATAATAGTATAGTAGTATAGTATAGTAAGTAGTATAAGAAAAAATCCTTTATTTTTTATTTATTTATTTGTCCAACAATGAGATAGAAAAAGAAAGAAAGAAAGAAAGGAAGAAAGAAAGAAAGAGAGAGAAAAAGAAAGAGAGAGAGAGAGTTTTGATCCTTCCCTCTTCGCATATCTTGTCACCAACTTCCAATCTATTTCACTCAAGCTGCTTAAACATGTATAGAACGTAGACTATGGAATCGCGTTTCTCAAGCCAAGAACCTCCTTGAGTTTCGATGAAATTACCATAATCGCATCTCCAGTGTCGTCGTCTGTCTCTCCCTTTCTCCAGAACTTTGTCCATAATCCAACAGTGTTCGTAATACGTTTCATACGAGTAATCGAAAGAGCCACTCTGCTAATACTCCTAACATGTACTTACTACTATTTGTTAATTATTTGCTATTAAAATTTAATCATATATACGTTGTATATGTTTTCATTCAATTTTTATATCATCATTATTAATTAATTCGACTTTTCCGATTTAATAATATACTTTAAACTTGTACAGATTTAATTATTATTAATAATTTACAAATTATTTTCTAACGACTTGCTTTACTTCGATTTAATTATATATTTTAAATGCATCACATTACGATCTAATTTCCATAAGAATTATCTATCTAAGACGTACGTTTGAAAATTCTTAAAAGTCTACGACATAATCGATGATAAATTATACTGAACTTTTATTCTAATCGTTCTAAACATCGGAATTCAATCGAGTTAATATATATTTCAAAATTTTATCGATCCATTTTTCTACGAAAGGCGTGAATAAAATTCTTGGAAGTATTCATACCGTTGACGATAAATCTCTATTTAAATACATAGTTTTTAATCTGAAAACAAGTGTCCGTCCATTGGACCCTATTCTCCCCTAGTCTTATGTTAGTCGCGTGCAATATTCTAACGTTTTCTCCCCCTTATTCACGTCGTGTATGCTAATGAAAACTGTCCCCTCGAAGGGTCTCGCGCCTCTCTCGATTCGAGCGAATTGATGAAACGAGAAATGCAGATCATGACCGCACAATTGGGATCAACTGCGTCAATGTAGATGGTTGTAGTTCTCTATAGGAAAGAGGGAATAAGAGAACGAGAGAGAGAGAGAGAGAGAGATACATAGATAGATAGATAGATAAATAGATAGATAGATAGAGAGAGAGAGAAAGAGAGAGAGGAGGTGGAGGAGGAGAAGAAGAAAAGCTTTTGAAGATTTTTTCTCTCATCGACTCGCGTGTCCCTACGTGATAAGCGGATTTCTCAGCTTTTTGTTTGTTTGTTTGTTTCCTCTATTAGTATTATTATTATTATTATTTTTTTATCTCTTTCTCTACTTTTTTTTTTGTTTCGTCTTTTCTTTCAGACAAGTAACGCTTGGAAAAACTTTTCCCATGCGAATTTCTCACGCATGACGAAATTTCACGGAAAGCTAATGTTTGTTGCACGTTTTCTTTGTTTTTTTATTTTTTTATTTTTTCTTTTTTTATTCGTGACGGAAAAGAAAGAAGGGAAAGAACGAGAGGATAAAGGGGAGGAGTTAATCATTATATTAGCGTTAATTTGCCTGGATGGAATTAGCTTTAACTTTCGGCTTTAAACGATATCTTTTTTAAAGAGATACTCCATTGTTTTATAGCGAAATTGTTTTCGCAATAAACGGATTTCACGAATTTTTCCATCGTGGAGATAAATACGAGAGTCAAGAAATTCTTTTGGCTGAAATTCTTTCGGTTGAAACTTTTTAAAATGTGGATTAATACTCGAGATTTGTACTTTCCATTCTTTGGAATTACTGGAAGAAGATTGAACTGGGTCAAACAACGAGTCGAAAGTAATCGTTATGCAAGTGATTAATAACGGCGAAGTATATCGTGCATGTTTAAAGGCGTCTCTTCACGCATGTAATATCGACAAATCTCCATATATTACGTGTTAAAAATGTAAGGGAAAATTTCTTATGCATCGAAATGCATATATGTATTTGCAAGATGATAATAGTATCGTCGTATCACGGTACTATTGTGGAAGCGGTCTTTTAATTTTTCTCGTTCATTTAGTAAACCCTAGGCCGACTTTGTGTTACATTTTCGTCCCTTTCAAGGGCCCTATTTTTATTCGCAGACAGAAAGAGAACGCTTTTTTACCTGCCTAGAGTAGACACACACCACGACCAACGGCATAGACAGACGCCTTTCATTCTGACCCATTCCTTCCATAAAGTATGTACTATGTGCATATATATATATATATGTATGGACGTACATATGTATATATGTATATATATTATGCAGATCGTAAAAAAGGGGAAAGAAAAAAAGAAGAAAAAGAAAAAAATTCTTTAGTAAGTGTAAAAAGCGGTGCATCTAGGAAAATGTGTATCCTCGATTGAAATAGTCAACAAAATAATTCAACCAAATTGTTGAATTATTAAAGAAACAGGAGTTTGTTTTTGAATCGTTCATTTTTTAAATAAAATTTTTTAATTTCTTGAACGAGATATATTACATATGAAATATATGCTATATGTATCTCTATACTCATACATACATGTATATATATGCAGATCGTGAGAAAAAGAAAAACAAATATCTATACTTTAATAACAACGTGAAAAGCAGTATAGCTAAGAATATTTATTCTCGATTAGTTTTGTTAGATCATTCGAAAAAGAAGTGTCTTTCGTTTTGTTTTTTAATCGTCGATTTTCTAGACGAAGTCATTTAATTTTTTCATTCGAGGAACAAAATTTCTGTTTTCTCTTGTCGAGCGTAATTTTGTTTTATAATAAAAAAGAACAAGACAGAAATAGAAAGAAAACGAGAAAGAAAGAGAAAGAAAGAAAGAAAGAAAGAAAGAAAGAAAGAAAGAAAGAAAGAAAGAGAGAGAAAGAGAGTGGTCGATGAAATCGGAGCCACCGAAGCGACATTGCAACGACAGGAAGTTTAATCTTCCGTGCACTTGACACAAGAGACCCTGTGAACGTGAATTTCAGTCTCACCCCTCTCTCCCTCATCATCACAACCATACCATAGTATATTATGTTCCAAGACAATAGCCGTGCTAATTTCAATCTCTTTCAACAACAATAAAAACAACAACAACAACCGACCGATAAAAACCACTGACCGTAACCAACCTGTAACAGACTACTTTTAACGACTCCTTACAAAGAAAAGATTTTATTTCCTTTTTTTTTTTTACCATGGAACGGTTTATCGACTTATTACGTGTAGTTCCCACGCGAAATTATATGTTTGCCATTGCAAATACCGAACGGTAGAGTGAACACGAGAGTCTTAGGTATATACGTCGTCAAAATTGCGATAAATACTTGCAAGATAAAAAAGAAAGGGATGTAGAGATAGGGGTAGGAGGGAAAAAGATAAAGTAAAGAAATGATCAACGGTGGACTAATTAAGATGTCATTATTAATGGGACAAAAGATTACATTATTTCGTAGGTTTCATTCTTTTTTTAGAAATCATGTAACTATCCTACGAAATTAATTATTAATTTCTTATTCGAAGATAAAAATATCTAATACGTATTGTAGTATGTTGTTATATGCACATATAATAATAATAATAATAATAATAATAATAATAATGTCTTAAAATGAAATCTGAAATTTTCAATATTCACGTGAATAAAAATCTAGGAAATAGGAAATAAAAAAGCATAAAATATTTAAAGTATTAACAGAACTTTGGCAACTCTATCGAACATAATCGCATGCGTACATACTTATATCCAAAAGAAAACAACTTCCGAGTATGTCCTTCGCGGGTGTCGTCGAGACGCTCACCGACCCCGTTTCGGTGAAGCATAAAAGCTAATTTTCTGCTCGGCCCTTCGACCTTCACCATCTGAACTTTCTCACAAAGCTGCCGGACGATCGTAACTTTCCCATCGTCATCGTAGAAAAAGATTTTATAATAGTGACCGTATACATATATGTACATATATACCGTAGTAAGTATACTAAACGTGTGCTTAAACATGTGTGCTTTCGGTTTGGTCTAGTTTCGATTTCAACCCCCAAATATCTCTCCTATCATCGTCATCGTCGTTCATCGTTGACGATAGACGAGGGGTGAACGAATCTCATCGATGTGGTCCATGCGGTCTAGTAAACGAAACGAAACGAAACGAAACGGGAGTATCAATAGCTCGTTAAACTCGAAAGAGAAGTGTAGTAGTAGAAGTAGTAACAGTAGTAGTCGAGTGAGAAGAGCGAGCGTTACTACGATTGAAATTTATTTAAAACGGCACGCATCGTGTCCTTCGGGGGTTACAAGAGTCGGGAGGGTTAGATTCACCCTTCGTGTGAATCGCGAAAATGGAGCACAGGTTGTACACGATCCTCGATCCTCTCGAGTCAAGTGCACGCAAGATTAAGTTTCCTCTTCTCGATGGACCGATGGACCGAGAAAAGGAAATAAAGGAAAATGCATTTTGTTACGATGCTTAACCGCACTCAGTGATATTTACTCTTTATCGCGTATCCTTTTTTTATTTTTTATTTCCAAATGGTTCTTTTAATTTTTTATTAGTTCTTTTTAGTTCGTCTTTTTTTTTAACTCGAATAAAAATTATTTATTAGTTTGTTTCAGTTCGTTTTTATTAGTTTTTCTTTTAACTTGACTAAAAATCATTTAACGGGAAATTATTATATTATAACTTTATTTTATTATTAAATTTATTTTTTTATATTAATTTATTATTATTACTTCACGATTTTTTTGTTTTCTCAGAATGGCAGCGATAACTCGGCTTACAATCGTGATTTTTATGTTATTAGATCGGTTGATGATTCGAGAAATAGTATAAAGAGTGTTCATTTTTCAGGACTCAATCGAGCCTTGGAATACCACGAACGCTTATATCTCACATTCCATAGAGATAAGCATTCTTGAGACCCTTCGAGGCATTTGAAAGAGAGTGCTTTGAATGAAATATAATTATGATGATACGGTTGTTATCTAAGTACCGAATCGAATAAAAAATATTCAAAGAGTCGATCGAAAGAGCAAAACTTATTTCGATTAAAAAATTATTTCCATTAAAAAAAAAAAAAAGAAGAGAATTAACAACATATTGTTTTACTGCTTAGTAAACACAATACGTGTAAATCTTCAATGAAAAGTTTGAAGTAGTTTATAAATAGTCCTAAAAGAAAGATTGATAAGTTATCCGTAAAAGAGATTTCAGTAATATTAACTTTTTTAAAGCATTTAAAATAAATAGGTCTATTAAACTTATTTGACGTTTCAGAGCAAGTACTTTTCTCGTTCTAAGAAAAAAAGTTATTCGTCTTTCTCAAAGAAAGTACTATGTTTCTATGAAAGAAAAAAAGAACAAAAGAAACAAACAAAAAAAAAAAAGAAAGAAAGAAAAGAGAGAGAAAAGTTTATCTTCGCTTCGAATATTTCAACAGATGGATATTACACGTATCTATAGGATATGAAGGTAAAAAAAGATCTGATGAGTTTTCATCTTGATAGATTATTCTAAAAATAAAAAAGAAAATTAATTAAAAAACTGAATAGATAAATAAAAATAAAAAGAAACAAAGAGTATTATTATATCACGAAATACGAAGTTCCCTTCAACGAAACTTTTTTCATCTTCGTATCCATTCCGCCCCCTCATCCCTTATTATCCGTGTAAGAAGATGAAGGGATAAGTGAGAAAACGTTGCGTTTGCATCCTCATCTCGAATCTTATGCATTTATACGGCCGCATGGACCCCATGAACGGGCCGCACGAAAAGGGAAATTACATAATTCGCAGTGGATGCGCACACAACGTAAGTAAAATTGCGGGCGATCGGATAAACGGTGTCGTGGGAAACAAGTATCCCACATCCTCTCGGACGTTCATATTCGACTGTGAAATCATCGAAGGGCCACTATTTTTATTCTTTCCTCTCCTCTTCCTACTCTTTTCTTCTTTTCACTTTGCGCCAGCTGACCTTCGTGAGAGTTACTTAGCTTTGACGCTTAACCATTTTCTGCTTTCCTTGTTTTCCAAGAACTTGCGTGCGTGTCGCCGGGAGAAGGTACAAGGTAAGGTTCTTTAGAAAAGTCCCAAGAAATCCGAAGAGAGAGAGAGAGAGAGAGAGAGAGAGAGAGAGAGAGAAAGAAAATAAGAGAGAAAGATAAAGAAAGATAGAATTAAAAAATAAGAAAGAGAGGGAGGAAGAGAGAAAGAAAGAATAAGATAGAAAAAGAAAGAAAGATAGTATAAAGAAATGAGAGAGAGAGAGAGAGAGAGAGAGAGCTAGTCTTTGACAAAGCACAGGATTTCTTTTGCAAGGATCGAGCAGGATTACAGGGAGAATCGAAATCCCACCCTCTTTTACTGAATGAGAAAAAGACTATGAAAAGAGAGACGGGACAGGAAGTGCGTACACGTTTTCGTTTTACTACTACGTTAAAGTTCATGTACAGGCTAGTGTGTATATGTGTTCACATTGATTGTCTCGCTTAGTTCCTTGTATGGGAGATTTATATTTGCGTTTCGTCTTAAGAAGGAGGGAAAGAAAAAGAGAGAGAAAGGGAGAGAGAGAGAGAGAGAGAGAGAGAGAGAGAGAGAGAGAGAGAGAGAGAGAGAGAGAGAGAAAATCGAGAGTTCTCATAGGAAGAACCAGAGTGATTTATCCGGTCGCGCAATTATGTTTTGCATAATTGAAAAAAGATTATTACTAGTATTATTTTACTACTACTGTTATAAAATGGAAAGTATTGCAAATCGTGATCAATTAATAGATAAATAAAGACGAATGTTAATTACAGAAATTAATATAATGATACAAAAAAGAAAAGAAAGAAAAAAAAAATAATTATATCTATTATAATATTATTAATAATGTATAAAGTCGATAATGTATAAAATTGGTCGACTTATAGAAATAACGGATAAACCATTTACGAGAGTAGTATCATCGACCTTTCAGGTATATACAGAATACCGTAGTTGGTCCAGGACATATCGTCAAAGATTCCATCTTATAAAGATCCTGTAGAAATCGTGCGCCGTGTGTCTATACTTCTCTTTATCCCTCTCTTTCTCGTTCTTCTCTTTCTCCTTCTCTTACCCTATAGGAGAAAACACGTGCCGGCCACATGTTGCACAAAAGGAATCCTCCGTGGTCCTTTCGTGTTCTACGTATCCGAAAGTCGCCGTTACAAAGGAACCTTAGCTCCCTGTAAATGATTTTTCTTTCGGGAGCATCGAGGGATACCATCCAAAAACCGGCAGATGTTTTTCCGTCTTTCTAACGCGTCGTACGCATCGATATTTCTTTCTTTTTTTTTTTTTTTTTCTTTTTCTTTTTACGACTGACACGCTTACGAGGATAATGCTATGAAGATAATTATTTACAAATGTTTTATCGACTTCAAGATAATTTCTCTTCGTTCAAGATTTAATTTTTATATATATATATATATATATCTTTCTTTTTGCTTGTAATTTTTCTTCTTTATATTATCTTATTAAATCTTCGATCATATTAATACAAGTAACTATCAATGACGAGTTAAATGCATTATGAAGTTCGTAGTAATAACATAATAATCATATGAACAATGATCCGTATGAAAATTAAAAATCCATATTAAAATCATCGACATCCATCCTACGTTATTTTTCCTAGTTATTTTCGATTTTGAAATTTGCATCGATATATACGTACATCATCCTCCCAACGTATAGCCACGAAATATAATTTCAAAGGGTAATAGCAAAGCGCTATGGAACCTGATGCACACGCGTGTGCATTTAATGGAGCAACCCTATGGGCAAAGGAACGAGGAGGAAAGGTTCTTGAGAGAACGAACACGTGGTTATTCGACCATCTGTTGGCATCCTGTTCAGTTTGGTTTAACTTCAGTCGACCCCTTCTTTACAAACTCGAGGTCTTTTCTTTCGTATTCAAGATCGACACTGTCGGTAGACATCTATCGATGAAAAAGAAAGAGAGAGAGAGAGAGAGAGAGAGAGAGAGAGAGAGAGAGAGAGAGGATGAGTTTCTACGTACATCCTTCGATCATTATTTGATCGATAAATAGAGAAGGATCTTTTGATATAAACATAGATCGTGATCAAAAAGTATGTACTTCTATAAACATATACATGTGTTTTATTTTAATCACGTTCTATCATCAACCATCAGTGAGGTATATATCTCTGTATTAGATACCTCTAACAAATTTTTACGATCTGTGTTTAGAAAAGTCTGTGTAAACATTCTCACGTCTTCTCTTGTTTATTAAATCTTTCAGATTGCTCTCTCACATTTTGCTTGGGTTTAAATCTACAAACAACAAATATCTCCACGATCGATGTAAAGTAGTCGTATATGTTACTCTTCGCACTTCTTAAGTTCTTCGTATCGTCTTATAAACTATCGGCATGTAATTCTTTTTTTCTTTTTTTCTTTTTTTCTTTTATAAAAGGCAAGACGAATTCAGTTTATAAACGAAATGGCTTTTTTTCACAAGTTCAGGATTAATAGTTCCGATGTAATACTTAAACATCGATTACTTTTTATCGAGATTAATTTCTTTTTATTTTTTTTTTTTTTTTT